>NC_081409.1:543305036-543592536 GCF_030272615.1 Cryptomeria japonica
TGGCTAGTACAACTCTTATTGATGTATACCTGGCAACAGGTGCAAATGTTTCTTCATAATCTATTCCTTCCCTTTGTGAGAACCCTCTAGCTACAAATCTGGCCTTGTGTTTTTCAATATTGCCATCTGTAGCATGTTTGATCTTGAAAAGCCATTTAGATGAAACAACAGATTTCTTAGTTGGCCTAGGAACAATCTTCCAAACATCATTCTTCATAATGGACTGATACTCTTCAGACATGGCATCCTTCCATACTTGATGTTCAAGTGCATCTGATACATTGTTTGGTTCGGCTTTAGAGAGATCATTCATAAGGGCAACATAGCTAGTGAATTCATTAGGCCTTTTGCTTTCCCTGAAGGTTCCTAAAGGAGCAACAAACTTCTGAGCTTCTGCTACAGTCTTGGTGGCCCATAGTGGTCTTTTCTTGAGGTTTTCTCTAGGTGGGTTTTGAGTTTCACCTATAGTTTCCTCAGGATTCTCCCTCTGAAGCTCAGGAGTAGGATCTTCTTCTATGTTAGGAGTAGGGATATAGATTTCAGGTTCTATTGTACTTTGGGCTCTTTTGAAGGCTAAGTCCTCTTCAAAGATTACATCCCTACTAAGCTCAATATTTCTTTGACCTTGTATAAAGATTCTATAGGCCTTGGATGTTTCACTATATCCTACAAGTATTCCCCTTTTTTTAGAAGGTTCTAGTTTTAGTCTTTTCTCTGTAGGTACATGTATATAGACAGGACACCCAAATATCCTAAGGTGGCTGATATCTGGCTTTATTTTGGTAAAGACTTCCTCAGGAGTTTTATCTTCAAGGTGGGAGTGAGGACATTTGTTTTGTATATACACAGTAGTGCTAGTTGCTTCTGCCCAAAGATTGATATTTAGATTCTGATCAAGAATCATGGCTGCGGCAGCTTCTACAATAGTCCTATTTTTCCTGTCAGCTACCCCATTTTGTTGAGGATTATAAGGTATTGTTAACTCCCTCTTAATCCTTGATTTTTTACAAAAATCTTTAAATAATTCTGAAGTGTATTCCCCCCCATTATCAGTTCTTAGGTGTTGACGGGAATAATCATTATGTTATGTTGTTATATTATATTTATGTTGTCGTCGGTAATAATGAGTTACGGCGGTCAGTTAGTTAGCCGACGGGTAGGTAGTTGGAGTCGCGACGGTTGTGTCGCACCCCTTCGGGTATTATATATTGTGTACCTTTTCTTCGAAAGGATCATGTTAGTTGTGTTAGATGTAATGTTATGAGCACTTATTGTACATGGACTGTGGAATTAATACAGAGGCTGGTTATTTAATATATTTCCATTATGTTCTGTGCATTTACTTTCTGCATTTAACCGTTTAACCGAGAGGGCAAACATTTGGCGCCGTTGCCTAGATGAACTTGGGAACGGAAGACACGGATGGCGCACAGACACAATGGGCCTACCCGTTGGTGAAGTAAACCCGGAGGCCGACGACGCGCGGACAAAACTTTACACAGGAGAAGACACGACAACGCGAGAATTTTCAATTTTGCTCCAGGTAGCCATTCAGACATACGTTCGACGAGAAGCGGCGGAGGCAGAAATCCCACCAAGTGCCGTGTGGACAGCGCTGGAGGCTAGCCCGGCAGTAAACCGGTTAATGAACCACCTCCCCCGGTTGCTTGCACAGGCATCGCTGGCACAACAGGCCCGCCTGGAGGAGATTGTCCAGGAAGAGCGACGACAACAAATCCTGCAACGCTACGAAGAGAACAGCCGACGGGAAACGGAACAAGATGGCGCCAGGCCAGGAGGAAATTGAACCTTGTAATAATCCCGACACACTGCTGATATAAATTGTGGCCGAAAGGCAAAATAAAAATAAAAATAATAAAAGTTTTTTTGTGTACATGGCGTGTGTTTGCTGTGTATGGAAGTGACTTATGCCCAATAGACTAAATAAGGACAAAGATAAAAAGATACAGAGTGACGAATGGGAAGTGGCACAAACTGTTAGGGTTTCAAGCAGATCCGAAGCAAATATGAACTAACAATTATATGCAGATTTAAATACAAAAGATAAAGAAATAAAACAGGACACAGATAACACAGAGATTTAACGTGGTTCACCCAGAATGGGTTACGTCCACCATACACAACCGTCCAATCTTTCTTATTATCCAGCAAAAATAGTACATCAACCTTCCAATGCCTTAAGCATCCCAGCCACTTATAACATGCGTTTTTAGGGCAACAAACAAAGTCGGCCTTTTTAGGGTTTTATTACAATGTCGGTTTTCATCAACAAAAAACGGCAAGGATACGTGCTGAGTGTACAGTACTTTGCTGATCAGTCGCCACATTTCAACACAAACCGCATTGAATCTCAGACAGCAGATAGAACGAAGGCGTAGGCTAAGGCAGCTTGCGGAGGGACGACCGGCCGAGGGGTTGCCCGAAGGGAACCCAGGAGGTGTCACGGAGGTTGCGGAGGCAGAGATAGAAGGAGAGAACTACACTGTCTACACTATTGTAGGGCTGCCAGAAGGAGTCACGGAGGGTGCCGAAGGAGAACTCTACAGTTCGCCAGAATACCACCGTAGGGTAAGAAGCCGCGAAGAGTTGGTGGAACAAACAAGGCGAAGTCTAAACCTGATCGACGCTACCAGAGACTTGCTAAAGAATTTGTCCATTTCAGAGGACAACCGGAGGGAGACACCGGAAGGTGACGGTACGACCGAAGGTGCAGAGGGAGCACAAGGGTACCGTACGGGAGGCAATTTGGTTGGTTCAGTGTCAGCAACTTTTTCCGGAGGACCCACGAGTGGAGGTTCAGTTGCAGGAGGCGGAGGATCGCCAGGTACAAGCACACAAGGAATTAGAGGAGCGAGACCTAGCGGAGGGATGGCGAGTAAACAAAAATTGCCAAAGTTCACAGGGGAGGGCAAGGAAGACCCCTTACGGCATTGCCGTACATGTGAAACCATTTGGTCCGCCAACGGAGTAACAGACCAGGATGACTGGGTACAGTAGTTCCTAGCCACGTTACGAGGAGTTGCCATAGATTGGTACTCCGATGTGGACAAGCAAAAAGTGGCCACGTGGGCCAATCTACAGAAGGAATTCACGGGGGAGTTTCGGTTGCTCCGTGATGACAATGAAATTGTAACGGAGATATACAGTACCAAACAAGGTACTAAGGAGACAGTACGGGCATACAGTCGGAGGCTGAAAGAACTCTTGGGTAAAATGGAAAGCCAACCCGCAGATGGATTGAAGAAACGATGGTTCGTTGAAGGGTTGAAATCCTCCCTACGGAGGAAGATGAAAATTGTACCCCCGACGTCATACGACGACGCTTATAATAGGGCGATGGACCTGGAGAGCGAACACAAAACATCAAAGAAGAAGAAAAGTAATAAATCCTCATCCGAGGACGATGACTCTTCACGGGAAAGCAGCAGCGACGACGAGGTTGGCAAACGGGTGCAAGCGCTCCAGAAAGACATGGAGCGAATGAGAAAGGAATTCAAAATAATGAGAAGCACTGGTCGGAACGAAGGGGACATATGGTGCACTGAGTGCAAAGAGGAAGGGCACACAAAGGGTACTTGCCAAAATAAGGCATTCTGTGAAATTTGCCAAGTGATGGGACACTCCACCAAGGAGTGCCCATACAACATGAAAACCCGAGGAACGCAAATGAACCAGGTGCTGTTCACGGAGCAGGCCACAACATCCGCACCAGCGGGTACCGACCAACATACTAACACAACTGCATCATCTGGAGGATACCGGGACAACAGACGCGGCGGCGGAAGGAGTAGCAACAATAACAATAACGGAAGCCGTATCCAGTATGACGCCAAGGGCCAACCAATTATCCAATGTAGGGCCTGTAATCAGTGGGGGCACTTCGCTCGTGATTGCACGAAGGAAGCCACCCCTCAGCACCTCTGCCGTTGGTGTGGGCCAGGCGACCATGAGGACGCAAATTGCCCGCAGGCAGGGGTTAATCTCCTCAACATTGAGAAGGCTAAGAAGACTGATGAGAAAGAAGTACTGGCGATCACCCGCGCCCAGACGAAAAAAGCCACTTATCCCGACCCCCGTACGGAGAAGGAGAGATTACGGGAGGCAAAGGCCAATATTGAACGTGAGATGACGACCGAACGACGGGACAACGAGGTGGCAAGTACATCATTCCGTACGGAAGCGGAAAATAACATCATTGGGCAAATCTTGCAGATGGAGGTGCCGATAAAGGTAAAAGACCTTCTAGACTCTATGCCACAATTGAGGACTGCCATCCTCACCAATGTGCAAAGCACCGCAGCGTCGAGTGCACCACAGGTACAGGTTCCTGCCACCGCATCGTCGAGTGCACCACAGGTAGGGGTTCCCGCCACCGCTTCGAAGAGTACACCACAGGTGGAGGTTTCCGTCAGCCCTTCGACTGACCCGATGTTACTAGCCTTGAGCAGTGGTAGACACCCAGCTGTGGTAGAAATGGGTATCCGTGGGACCATTCTGAAGGACACCATTGTGGACGGAGGATCTAGGGTGAATGTACTACCAGAAGAAACATGGAAGTGGCTGGGGAAGCCCACCCTGTGGCCACCCACATTCAACCTGGTGGGAGTGGACCAACACGGCATTAAGCCACTCGGCCTGTTGATGGCCCAGCAAGTGACAATTGGTACGCAACCATTCTTGTTAGATTTCGTGGTTATTCCCTTGAAGAAGAAAGGCTATGACGCCATCCTGGGGAGAGCGTGGTTGATCAACGCGAGGGTAAACCACAACTGGAAGAAAAATACCCTTTCCATGGAGAAGGGAGGGCGGAAATATACCATTGACCTACACACCCAAGATGTCGGCGAAGAGCTCGCCTCTTCAGACTCGGACTCAGAGGACTCTAATAAAGGGGAAGGGGGTCCCGATGAAAGCAAGGGCAAGAACGCGATGGAGCCGAACAGTGAAGGGGTGCTCGAATTGGAGGGATGTTCTGAAGATGAGGTATGCTCACTTAATGGCCTCTTCCACTGGCAAATGGCGGATTACAAAATGTTCCAAAGCTATAGGCTCGAAGTAGAGGAACCAGAGCAACCAACAGAGGTGTACCTGCCGGAATACAGAGAATATTGGAAGGGAGACGCCCCAAACCCTGGCGACGTAAATAATCCAAAGAGTGTCGGCAATGATTGGAACCCTGTGTGGAAGGGTGCAGCCTTCAAAATCTTTATTATCCTTCTTCTTATGTACGGGAAGGAGGTCGTGGTCCCTGTAGAATTTGTGGTTCCAGGTCTTCGGATGGCCATGGAAAATAAACTTGCCACCAATAGGTTCAAATTGAAACCCTACCACGCGAAGTGCGCAGGGGACCCGAGAGGCCGGACAGACACCCGAGAGCCCGTAGGGGGACCCGAGAGGATGGAGGGGGACTCGAGAGGCCAGGCAAGCGATTTGAGAGGCACGAGACAAAAGGAGACTTTTGGGTGAGGAAAACCGAGAAGGATGAAGGGCGATCCCAGAGACAGGGGACCCGAGCCGAAGACTCTCTAGACAATTTCAAAAAAAATAAAATCGCACGGTCGTACGACAGCGACCGTACGGTCAAAAAAAGAAAAAAAAAAGAAAAAAGAAAAAAGAAAAAGGGAAAATGGCCACCGTACGGTGGGACCAAGGTGACACCACCATGCGGTGGAACCACCAGGGTGACACCACCGTGCGGTGGGAGCCACCGAAGGTTGTTGCCAAGACATGAACCCACCACCGCACACCGCACAACACCAAACACCGCCGCACAGCAAGGGATAGAGGAGGAGGAAGACGCACCGCACGGCCCGATCAACACGCACAGCAAGGGTTACGCACACCAACGCGCAGCAGCCGCAAAAGGAAAAAGAAAAAAAAGAGACCAAGTCTGCACAATCCACACAGCCACGTAAGGGCAAAATGACTGCCACAGGTAGACCAAGCAGCCGCACGATTGGAGGTGCCAGTGCTGTTGTTGACCATACAGGGAGGTTGTATGGCCGGGTGCCATCGGGGACATTACAGTGCCAAAAAAAAACGACGACGGCCAGATTTAAAATGATTTGCTGAAGTCCGGAGCCTAGACACTGAAAATATTGGAGTGTAGAAGAAGGGTTTTGACATCATAAAATATCACAGAAATGATGCGTTGCCCCAGGACCCCGCGAGGGGCGCTGCCCCTCCACCCCGCTGGGGGCGTTGCCCCCAGACCCCCAGTTTATTTTGAGCTACAGAGTACCACGGGAAGTGTTGTGGTTGTTCGTACTGTGAGAAAGAAGCCTGCAGCTAAGCATTGGCGGGGAAGCCATAAGCCATAGAGGGAGACGGATTTGGAGGTTGGGAACAAACAGAGTTTGAGGGAAGGCATTGCAGGTCCGCGCAGTTGTATGACACCAGGGAGTTATTCAGTTTAGTTTTTAGCCTTTGGGGAGTGTGATGGAGGATTTGAGGTGTCTCCTAGCATTTGTGCCAGCGAATTGTGGCCACCTCCAGGCATGACTGGTACGCTTTGAAGAACTCGGAGTATGTCTCGGCTGGATGTGAGGTTGCCTTGGTGGATGCACAAAGGACTCGGGAGGAGCTGACCACTAGGTTGGAGGCACTAGTCGCGTGAGACTTAGTTCAGCGTACCCAGGAGTTGGATGCCGGGAGAGCAGCACAGGTGGCTATCGAGGACAAATTGGCTAGGGAGATAGTATCAATTGAGTAGCAGTTGGTGGAAGCTGAGACTAAAAAACGTGTTTTGTAGACAAGTTTGGGTTAGGCACAGGAGGACTGTGATGGCAAAGGATGCAATATTGGTGAAATCCGCACTTGAGCATCGGATGGTAGTAGCAAAGGGTTTTCAGGCAAGGACGCAGCAAGTGTATAAGATCCAGGCCCGACTGGCGTCAATAGTTCCTGCCGTTCATCCCTATTTTGTATTAAGTCGTCGGAGTCGACTTCTTTTCTTGGGGGGGATGATGTTGACGGGAATAATCATTATGTTATGTTGTTATATTATGTTTATGTTGTCGTCGGTAATAATGAGTTACGGCGGTCAGTTAGTTAGCCGACGGGTAGGTAGTTGGAGTCGCGACGGTTGTGTCGCACCCCTTCGGGTATTATACATTGTGTACCTTTTCTTCGAAAGGATCATGTTAGTCGTGTTAGATGTAATGTTATGAGCACTTATTGTACATGGACTGTGGAATTAATACAGAGGCTGGTTATTTAATATATTTCGATTATGTTCTGTGCATTTACTTTCTGCATTTAACCGTTTAACCGAGAGGGCAAACATTAGGGTTTTAATTTTATTTCCTGAGTAGTTCTCTGTTTGTGATTTAAACTCTTTAAACCTATTGAGGATCTCTTATGATTCTTTACATTTCAGAAAGTAGATCCAAGTTTTCTTAGAGTAGTCATCAACAAATATTACATAATACAAAAATCCCCCTAGAGAGGGTAGGGACATAGGTCCACATACATCAAAATGAACTAATTCTAATACTTTGCTCGTCTTCCTAGTACTATTTTGGAAGGTACCTGTGACAAGGTTTCCCATAGATGATAAAGCTCTATAATTCCGGTGGCCTAGTCTTCTATGCCACACTTCATTTGCATTTGTGGCTTCATGAATTAAGGCTAGGTTGGGCTTTGTGCATAGCTCATACAAATAGCCTTGTCTTTGACCAATGACTTTAGCTTTCTTGATGGAAGAATTTCTCAGCCAAGCCAACACCTTGTTTTCCATGAAGGTCACTCTGTATCCATTATCCTCTAGAGCTGATATGGAGACTAGATTTCTTTTGATGCCAGGGACATATAGTACTCCTTCAAGTTGCAATGACATGCCTGTCTTTAGTTTGATGGTGCAGGTTCCAATTCCTCTAACTGGATGTGAGGAATCATCTCCGATGGTCACTTCCTCATCATTCTCCTCTATCATGGAGTCTAGCACTTCTCTAAAATTGGTAATGTGTTTGGATGAACCACTGTCGATCACCCATGAGTTAGATTTGTTTGTTGCATGGCTTGTAAGTGCTGAGTAGAGGACATAGTTCTTGGAGTCATCTCCTCTTTTGGATTTTCCTACTTTGGCAAATGTGGCTTGTTTGGCTCTCTCCAGACATTTCACAACATAGTGCCCGAATTTGTCACACCTATAACATTGAATATGTGATAGATCTTTCTTTGAAGTGTTCTTGCCTTGATGACCTTTTCTTTTCCTAAATTGCTTCTTCTTGCTTTTTTTATTTGTGTTAGTATTTAGGACTTGAAGGTCTTCGTCTATGTTCTTTTGTTTTATTCCCATCTTGTTCAACCTTGATTCTTCTTGGAGACAATCATCTCTTAACCTTTCAAACTTAGGATATTTGGACCTTGCATTGATGCCTTGGACGAATGTACTCCATCCACTAGGCAACCCATCTAGAGCAATGAGTGTTAACTCTTTACTCTGGATCTCATAATCAAGGGTTGCAAGTTCATCTCTTAGGGTTGATATCCGTACAAAGTAGGCATTGATTGTCTCCCCTTTGTTCATAGTGATATGATTTATCTCCCGTTTTAATGCCAGAGTTCGACTAGCATTTGATATCTCAAATGTGCTTTCAAGTGCTTTGAACATTTTATAGGCCGTCTCATGTTTCCTTATGATGGGCATTATGTTGTTTCTCACCCAATCAACTATTATTTTAATAGCCTTTTCATTTCCCTCAATCCACGCTGCTTTGTCAGGTTCATTTTCAGGTTGTGCATTTTCGGTTTGAACAAATGTATCAACTTTGTTTTCCCTCAAAATCATCTTGATTCTAAACTTCCAAGCTGAAAAATCATCGCCACCTCCGAGTCTGTCTTCGAATCTAATAGCGCTGGCCATTTTAGAAATGTGATGTGGTATATAGCCTTGTTCTTAAATTATTCAAAAATCGAATAACCTCAGGTTCGATAAACTATAGCTCTGATACCATGTTGAGACATGGACCAGCTAGGACTCGAACCTAGGACCTTCCACACGCTGCTGGAGTGCTCTACCACTGAGCTACTGGCACCTCTTGGACCAGTCCATGGTCGGTCCGGGTGTGGCTTATTTCCAACACCAACACCTATGGGTTCTCTAAATTCAATTTTGCATGTTTTAAAAGTTTAAACTTCAAAGTCTATTTTTAAAAGTTGTTTATGTTTTTAATATGTTGAGTCAAAATTTTTGCCTGCCAAGTTTTTGCCCAATTCAAGTTATTGAACTATCCCTTGGATCTCTTGTTGACCCTTATGTATTCATATGCTCCCAAAAGTGAGAAACAAGAAACCTGATGGCAATGGAAATGTGTCAGTAAACATGATTGATGAGGTTTTTATGCAAGGAAAAGCCAGAAATTTAATAAATTCCTCAAATTATACACATTGCTAATGATTCGAACACTATATAAGATAAAGCATGGTGATTGTGATTCACCAAAAATGTGCCCATACATAATACTTAGCACCATTCAATATAAATAGACAATAATGCAATCATAAACTTAAATGATAGAATTTAAATTTTCTTTTCTGATAGGAAGCAATTTCTTTCATCTAAGACCATGCTACATAAATGATTATGAAGAAATAGTCAATAACGTCTACAATGTGCATGCTATACATGTTGCTTGATCATGAAACATTAGAAAACGTGTCTATCAAAGGTGACAAAATATGTCTACTAAGAGAGTCTTGCCCTTCCTCCAATGAAGATTGATAGCTAGATCACCTTTTTTACAGGTCAATAAGGACCTCAATAAATGTGTTTCTGAATGCTTGAGTTTGTTAATTTCATATTTCTAAATGCAAAGGGAAACACTCAAGAGTGATAGCACATGGCAAACAGAGTGAATGATTGTGATTCTTTCTTACATCTGTAGTCAACCCATGTGTGTGGTGTCATAGAGTTTAAGTTGTGTTAAGTAGACTTAGGAAGCATGGGCAAAATTGCATTTAAATTTTTTAAAGTTAAATCACTTTATTTTGGGAGAAGCCATGTTTTTAAATTCTATTTCTGTATTTTTCTTTTTCAATGAGTTGATTTCTTTTTCTGTTTTTGCGCTCTTTCTATATTTTAAACTTTCAGTTTTGAAATATTATGTATATTGCATTGTCTGGTATCTCTTCCAGAAATAGTAATTATACAAAAACAATTGTTTGACATAGAAAAGGATGAGAAGTGGGTAACAAAGAATTGATAGAAATGAGTTTAAACCTGGAAATGGTTATTGTCTGTGGCAGATTCGCACTATCCTCTTAGATGTTCAATTCTCAGACCAGCAAAGGTTCAAGCAATTTGTTATGCAAAGTAAAGCGAGAATGGAGGTATGTGCAGTGACATTTATTGCAGGTCTTAGAGATGGAATTGCATAAAGTCTCAACTTATATCTTGAATTTAATCAGAAGAATGGATCTTTAATTTTGATTTAATAATTTGACTTGGATCAGTTGCATTTTTGTAGAATAAACTGACAGGTAGTGGTCATGGAATAGCTGCTGCAAGGCTTGATGCAAAGCTAAATGTTGCAGGATGGGTAAATGAGCAAATGGGTGGTCTCAGGTTGGTTCCAGACTAATATCATCTGTCTACTCTGTTAATAATTGTTTTCGGCTTCCCCTTGTGAGTTAACATAAGTTATATGAGAGAGTTGTGGATTACACATGGGGCTAACATATGATTCCTGGAACTACATAATCATTAGATTATAGACAGGAAGTAAGGAAGATAAAGTATGTTTCGAAACATTTATACTAGCTCCAAGAAAAAGAAATTGGGCAAAGAACACACCAAAGAAACTCTGTTGAGAAACTTGTAGGTGGTACACTGTTATCTTTAATTTCAAAGCAACCTTAGCTCATTTTCTGGTAGGGTTTTCCAAATTTCCTTATTTTTAGTCTTACCATCTTCTGTGTTTGTTCAGACCATGTTGAATGAGCAAACAATATTACAATGCTCAAAACCATTTCTTTGTATGATTTAATTATATCTAGTAGCGAAAATTGGCAAAAGATCATGATTGCCAATTGTAAGAAAAAAAATTAGTACATTTTTCAAAAATGAAAACATCACATTTCAATAGCAATAAATCAGGAAAAATCGAGACTTGTGATTTATTCAAAAAAAAATGGGAAAAATTGACCCACCCCAAATATTTTGATTTTCTTTTGTGCCACATCAAATTCTATTCAACATTTGGTGTATGGAGCAACATAAAAGAGGACTTAGAGAATTCACTTTTAAAAATAGCTTTGGATACACGAGGCACTTTAGGCAAAAAGTGGAGCAATTTTAATGATGCTTTTGCTGAAGACTAGCTTCTTTTTTAATTTTGATTTTTTGGGTGCAAAATTTTCTTTAGTTTCGTGATTTTTTCTGCATATTGTAATATGCCAATTTTTTTCCGAGTAATCTCAATTAATTGAAAAGATTTTACCTTCTGGTTTGCGAAGTTAATCCTGAGAGATTTTTTGTAGTCATATAACTTTTTTATAGAGAGGTCAAGATAAGTATATTTATGTGCATTACTGACCAAAAAAGTAGGACAATGGGACTTGAGAATACATCAGTTTAAGTTCTAGGAAGAGGATGTCCAAGTAAAGAAACATTAATTTGTTAAGGGGTGTCATCTTTTCAGATTTGTGTTGTTATTGTTCATGATTCCTTGCATGTTTCTAAATCTAAAATAAACTCTTTATGGTGCATTGGATGTGTATGAAATCTTTGCTTTGATTGCAAAGACAATGCCACCATTAATTTGTCTCTCTATCCTTGATTGCATCACTAAGATTTGGAAACAGCGCAGATGCCTCTTTCATTTTATCTGCACTGTTTCTTTTCCACATCCTGCAGTCTTCTCCTGCAAAAGAAGTGATGCCCATACCTTCACGTGGACATTGGGGGAAAATAGCAGGGGTTCCATGCCTCATTAAATGTATTGTCTTCTGTCCTCTTTTCATGTCATCAGTCATGGCACCCATACTTGTGCCAGTACTCTCCCAGTCTACCATTCTATAGCTTGGATTGTGTGGGATGTGACACCAATCCATATCCAAACATGTGCCTCTATAAAGAAGGGTCAAAGTTTGAAAAACTTACAAATGACATCTTAGGCTTCAGGATTGCGCTAGTATATGGAAACTAAGTGTTTAAATTCAAAGGTGACAATCATACCTAGAGCACGCATAGTGAGGAAATTTAAAAAAGAAAAATGTAACATTAAGAAAAATGATGACTCAACACTCCAAACTTGTGCCAACAGGGAGCATCAAGATTTGTCAAGGAAAAGGTGGCACGAGTACTCCACATGTGCACTGTTACAAAATTAGAACAAGAAGTTTAAACACACACACACACACCTCTAATAGGTGGCATCAAAGTTTAAAAACTGAAATTTGACATCTCGGGCTTCAGGACCACATCAGTACATTGGAATGCCAAAAAGGCATTAAGTTCAAAGGTGGTAATCATACATGGAGTGTGTACCACCATGAGAAAAGGTTAAAAAACATGTAGTTAATTTCTAGACAGTTGTCCTGATGATTATTGCTATATCTATTGCTTTTAAGATATGTAAGGGTTGGGGCCCTTTCAAAAACCCATTTTTAACCATAAATCAAAAAAGATAAAAGATAAAAAACAACCACCCAATGCTCCAAATATGTGCTGTTTCAAAGCAAGAACAAGAAGTTTAAAAATTTAAAAATTGGCTTCCAACAGCAGGAGCATGCCCCATAGTAAAGAACAATCAAATATTTTCAAAAATCAAAAAAGGTGTTTTGAATCCAGCACACACACTGACACTTAGTGGCTAAAATTTAAGAAACATCAAATGTTCCTATTTTGATCACCTACAGTAGTTTCCAATGGGTCTTTTTAATCATTCAATGGGCAACAAGCTGTTTTTTTCTAAGTTCCCAGTATTTTGTCATTCCTTTTTTTGAAACATTTGAACACCTTTCAAACCTTGATTTTTCTTCACCATTTAACTCTATTTCAGAGGGCAAAATATACTTTGACTAGAGTTTGAACAGATCCGTGAGTGCCATAGGGTGTCCTATATGGTTTATGCCATGGCCAAGGAAGGTTCTGTCTCTGATTTGACAAGAATGATGGGATTCAGTGCCACTTGGATTTATAGACACTTGCCACAATTGGAGTCTAATGCATTTATCCCACGGCAAGTGGTGTCTTTTTGATGCATTCCATGAGGGGTTTTGATGGATAGCTTCCCATCGGGATTTGGCAATGGTTTTAGACTGGACTGATTGGTAAATATTGTTTACTACTTTCACCTATATCCAAGAATGTGGTGTCACTTCTTTTCCCTACATGCTTCCAAAACACCCCCATGGTTAGGTAATAATGGTGGAGTATTGCAAGCAATTTTCTGAAATTTATTTTTTCCTTATAGGAAGGCATAAATAGGGTAGTTGGTTATCCAATGCAACTTGGAATTCACAAACACAAATAAACCCTTGTTTCCAAGTATCTCAGTGAAGAGATGGCAAAATTCAATTTCAAGCTTTTCTAGAAAAGTGTACTTATGATTCGAAGGACCTTATGTATGAGAGATTGGGGCTTGGTTCAAACATGTACCAAAACTAGAAGACTACAGGGCAAATCGTGTTGATGAGCATGAGGTTAGCAGAAGAGAATATAGTCACATGAATATATAACAATTGGATGATATTGTACTTAAAGTACCTAAAGACCTTTTGTTTTTCATAATTTGAAGTCTTGTCTCCTAGGTTTGTGGCATCACATATGGATCAACAACCTTTGGCTGCCACATACTGGATTATCAAAAGAATTATCTCAGTCCAAGTCAAGTCCATACCTGTGATGGATAGAGAATGCATTTACAATGAAGAAAAAGATTTAGAAATTGGCCAACACAACACATCCCGATTAGGAGAACATTCTTCCAACTTCCTTATCGCATACATTGATAGGTACAAGAGCCCTTGGTGGTAGTGGTGGCGATGAGAAAGAAATAAGAAAGAAACAAAAGGCCCCATGGCTGTAGATGGAGTCCCAAAGATCACAAATTTCAAATTACTAACAAGAAAGTGTATAGGATCTACTCATCTATACCTGAATCCAAAGCCTCAAGTTATTTCTCCCGTCCCAGCCTTTTCTCCTTCTACTTCTCATCCTTCTTCAATGTGGTACTCTGATTTACCCTGTAGTGATGGGATAGGAATAGATCCACAAAATCATCCCATTTAGGAGTGATGGTTTGTGTTT
This sequence comes from Cryptomeria japonica, assembly GCF_030272615.1. Lineage (NCBI taxonomy): Eukaryota > Viridiplantae > Streptophyta > Pinopsida > Cupressales > Cupressaceae > Cryptomeria > Cryptomeria japonica. The sequence continues at coordinate 543,319,312 of NC_081409.1, forward strand.
CTGTATCAATGTGGACCATCCATATTGTTCAGTTTCAATGTATAAATAGGCCCAATAAACCTGATCTCTTTGTGAAATGGAATATATTCTGAACAACTACTCTATTTGATTGTCCGTAATCTTAGGTGGAAAAGGATGGCTGTTGCAGGTTGAATGGGGTAAGTCATATACAGAATTCTGTTAAGATCTCCTAGGTAGCATTTTCCAAATTTTCTTTGTCAGGTTTGACCAACTCACAAATTAGTGTCCAAAAAGTTTTGATGTTCAGTCTGCAACTTGTCAGGTAAGTTTATGATGGTGGCTTTACTACATTAGTATGGTCCACCTTTGTAATATTGCAATCACTAAGATTTATGTGACATTTTAATACCATATATTTTCTGGATCTCCATGTTCGAAATTACAAGGACCATGTCCCATACAAACTGAGGAAGCATTACTATCTACCCTTCCTCTAAATCAAATGCCAACACTAGAGCTATGACCAATGCAAATTGAATATTTATTTGACTTCTTTTATATAGTTTTTGAAAGCAAAGAATAGCATAGCTACCCACAAACCTCCAAGCATAGACTATACAGGGACAAAGAATTTCAAATAAATTGATTTACTCTAGATTGCTTAATGCATTTTAATATTGAATATGCAAAACTCTGAACATAGATGAATTGATCCTACTCAAGAAATGGATGCGTTGCCTCCATTGTCTTAGCATTTGAAACTTAATTTTTTTTTTAATGCAATTTCCATTTTATTAAGATTCATCTGTAATTATTTGTGTGCTTCTTCAGCTATATGGATTTTCTACAAAATCTTGAGAAACAAGTGGAGGACGACTGGCCAACAGTGGCAGGTTCACTTGAAGAGATACGGGACAGTCTATTTTCAAGGAAAGGGGTACTGATCAACATGACAGCTGATGAGAAGAATCTTGTAAGTGCAGAGCAGCATGTGGCAGGTTTTCTCAGCGCCCTTCCTGATACAAACACTTTGGTGATCCCTTCCTGGGATAGTTGCCTACCTCCAATCAATGAGGCTCTTCTAATTCCTACTCAGGTTGTCTTAGTTTTAACTCTATTTTCCTTTCTTCATGTATATTTTTTTAGAATAATAATAAAGATGCAAATCTCTGATGAGTTCATAAAACATTGTAACACAGGTAAACTATGTTGGAAAAGCAGCAAATATCTATGAAACTGGTTATAATCTAAAGGGTAGTGCTTATGTCATTTCCAAGTATATTGGAAATACATGGTTGTGGGATCGTGTACGTGTTAGCGGTGGTGCATATGGAGGATTTTGTGATCTAGATTCACAATCAGGTGTCGTCTTATCATTCCTTTATGTTACTGTATGTTTGAGATTCTGTAGCTTGATAAGAGTTTCAATCTCACCTCATAGGGAATCTATATTCATAAAGAATAAACCATTTCTTTTTAATTTGTGTAATGTCCCTGTAAAATCATATGATGTTATCTCTAATTGTGACCTCTAGGAGTATTCTCTTACTTGTCTTATCGAGATCCAAACCTACTAAAGACTCTTGATATCTATGATGGAACTGCCAAGTTCCTCCGAGAACTGGACTTAGATGCTGATACTTTGTCAAAAGCCATAATTGGCACTATAGGAGACGTTGATTCATATCAACTACCAGATGCAAAAGGATACACCAGGTATGCTTTATTTCAGTGACAAACTTTTTCATATATATTGTTTTGCGAACTTGTGCGCATTTCATCATTTCACTATTATATTTGGGCACTAAAAGTGTTGCACTTCATGGTATTTTGATGTTCTAGCTTGATGCGATACTTACTGGGGGTTACAGACGAGGAAAGAGAAAGGAGACGGGAAGAAATATTGTCAACCAGGTCACCAGCTTAGTGATTTTTACATTCTCTGGAGAGATGATATAATTTTATTAGTTCTCATAGACCAGAATGATTTGTATCCATTATTTGGGGTTATTGGCATAAGCAAATTTATGCACATGGGATATGGATATATGATTCTTTCTAATACCTATCGGTTGAATCTTTCTGCAGTGTGAAGGATTTCCATGAATTTGCTGATGTACTGGAAGCTGTGAAAGACAATGGACTTGTTGTTGCAGTTGCATCTTCCAATGATGTTGCTTCAGCTAACCAAGAAAGGCCTAACTTCCTGGTAGAGAAAAAAGTTTTGTAGAATAGGGTTGGACATTGTATTTATTTCTCCATTAGTATTGCAGAATATTGATGCATGATCATCTATTGATTTGCATGATGGAGCATCTTGTAATTTGTTAGCCGATCATTGCAAGCATGGATATTACTTGAGACAAAAAAGTTGTCCACGTAAAAATATCTCGTTGATTCTCCATTTAATTGATTAAATCATAATCAACGTTTGTTTATTTAAATAAACCCAGAACTGATAGCATCTGCTCTTGTCAGAGAATATGAAAAGAATATGAGATGACACTAGACAATGCTAAAACATAAAACTACAATACCTATGAGTATTTTGGTTTTACTAGATTTGGATCAAATGAGAAATAAAGTATTCCAAACATTCAGATAAATAACTATTGTTCTTCAAATATTATCAAATTGAATTCTCATTATTCCGATGGGGAAATTCTTGACAAGCAGCATGTCAAGAATGTTAATATTTTAAATATGAAATTCCATAAAATGGCATTAAAATTTCAAGGGTTCATTCATAAGAAAATACTGAGCTTAGTCTCATAGTGACCACAATCATATCCAGTATTTTTAATAGAGAATAAGAAAAATGTGTATAATAATGCCTGTACAATGGTTTATAGATGCACCGTGCATATAATCAATTTAGCAAATTGCAGGTGATGGAAGTGTTTTTCCTATTGAAGCAGCAGCACTTGTAAGTGATGCATGTGGATTGAAAAATTGTGTAAGATGAGCATTTAAAATCATATTTGGGACACCATTTTATTCAATCGATGTCTCAGCATGTGTAAAGAAGTTAAGTTTATATGAGGCAATTACTAACTAGTCAACTGAAAATTTATGCAATGATATAATTGAGTACATTTACCAAAATGATATTTCATGAAAATTTTGGTCTTAAAAAACTCTTCTATTTCGGTGATGTCAATGCAATCATTATGGTTTTAATTCACCCTTTTTTTTTTCATTGAGGAACCTCATGTTGAGGGATAGTGAGGGTATGAAACCTTAGAAGCCAATCTCTTCCATTCACACATCTTTGAACTTTTGTGGTTTAGTAATGCTGTGTCTGACTTTGAAATAACTTTGGAAATTAAACCTCAAATTGATAACATGAATGTACCGTACAATGGTAAATAAGTCTGCAATTGAAATACAGACTTATTGCTTTGATACCCATGAATACGCAATAGCAAGCGTACAGGAGTATCTAGGCAATTAAAACATGTACAAGAACCAAGTTCTTAACAACAAAAACCATAATCCGGCCATGAAGGGTTCACCATGTAAGGTTGTAAGATCCATGTTCAACCATGTGGAGTGATTGTTATTTGCAACTTTTATATCACTATAGTAGTAAAATAATGCTAATGTAAATTGAGATCCCAATAATAGGATGTGAGTTATTAAGAAATATCTAGATGTAGGTGGTTCTTATACTTTGAACAATTTTTACCAATGAATAAAAATACCACAACTAACAAAATAGTTGAAGTATACGATAAGCATATTATTTTGGCAACCAAAGCATTTAAAAAAACTATGTACAAATTAAATTTTGTCTAAACAAGCTTGATATAAGACAAAATAAGCTTGATATATTATAGAATGTTGTCTCTTTTGATTCATATGAACATGAGAATTCAAATGTGCATCATTTGGTAAAATTGCCACTTTGACTCCAATGTTGTTAGGAGACCAATAAAGTTCTTTTAGTCTAAGATGGTACCCTATGCACACCACTATATGCTAAGTTCCCAAGTCTTAGTGAATGGCTTGTGTGATAGTAGGTTTAAGTATGAAAAAAATTGACATGTATGCAACTTTAAATTGTAAAAGGGTTTTGCTCTCTTTTATCATGCTTTTGTTGTGCAAATATGTAGGATCTTTTCCTTAACAAAGGTGTAGTGCCTAAATGTTGGATTTTGTTATTAGAACAAATATTTCTATTTTATTATATAAATAAGTAGAAATGGAAATCAAACATAAGTAGGAGAATCTATTGAAAAATGGAAAACCATAAGGAGGAATCAACAAGCAAGATGCACTTGTTAGGTGGTATGTCGACATTGTCTCACTATCAAAACAATTGTAAATTTGGCATCTAATCTAGATGCTTTCAATCAATTGGTATCAATGCATCACTATGATTGGAGATAATAAAAGAACTATTGCATTTATGCCAAATGCAGTCAATACCATTGCATTCTCTTTATAAGAGATGCATCCTACTAGGTTACTTTGGCTAGCCATTCTATTTCAAGACTAAGAGGTTGAAAGTGTAATAATTATGATTGACAAGATTTCCCTTATATGAGCTAGAAATTGGCCCCTGCCAAAAGCAATATCAATGTCCTTGTCGAAATGGGTTTTAGTTTATGCATGTCAAAAGGTACATGCTTTTTTTACATAAGATTTGCTGAACTTTGGAAGAGGAGATGACAATCAATACAACTTAAGTTCACTATGTTTGAGAAAATAAAATGGAAAATCTCCTAATCAAAACATTGTGTACATATATTTTTAGATTATTAACAAATAAATGGATAGAGAATTTAATGCTAATTTTATAAATTATTATATTACAAGAAAGTTGGTTATTGATTATGACATATAGAATGGTCATCTAGCATTATGGACATGGCATGTATTATAGAGATGACTAGTTGAAATGGGTTGGCTAAAGCTTGATGTATTATATACAAGTATGTTAAGTATGCTTATGTGGATGATTGATATCCTTTTTAAATGAATATATGTTTCCTGTAAATTAATAGTTTGAATATATGTTTACTATAAATAAATAGTTTGAAGATGACAATAACAACATTTTTACAATTTTGAAGGATGCCTTAAAAAAATTTAATGGTTTAATTTTTTTTAGCTATTTGGGTTTATCAAGAAAATGGACAAGCCCCCCAAAATTAAATAGAAATAAAATGTTGACAAACAAAAGCTTATGGCAAAAGATGAGTGCACTAATAAAAATGAGATATATCATCAACATACATTATATAAGTTTTCACTTATAATTCCATATCATCAAGAATGGGTAAAAAAATCAATTATACTAACTTTTATGAAAAATTCCTTTGATACAAATCAATCATATCTAAGAAAGGTAGGAGCCCAAAACATGGGCATAAACCAATTTATTCACGCAAACCAATACCTCAATAACTAAACCTATTTTTGATTCAAAGCTTTTGAGATTTTAGAGAATTTTTATTCTCTTCTAATCTAGATATTCACTAAAGATGGTTAGGTTCTTTATAGTCATCCTCACTTGATTGTGGTTTTCTAAGGCAGTCAAAAAGACTAGAATCTATTCTCTTATATTTTCATTCTTCACATCAATATTTAATCTTTCATGTATGACATCAATTTTTTCTCCTAGAATTTTTTCCCTAACCTTTCTTTTATTCTCTATGTATCCTCTAAAAATTTCATTAATAGAAATCGAAGCCACTGCATAACCTTATGAATTACCAATATATTATTAGTTCCAAACAATACAATTTTGACTCCAATAATGCACACCACCTTATGTTTTTTCAACAATAGGTGGATTGACAAGGGTTCCTTATAGCTTGGAACTTAATTAATGAAGTCCCCATTCCCTAGAGAAGCTAATAGTTGAGCTTGGACTAAACTAGTGGTTACCAACTTTAGAACATCATCATCCCTTTTCTTTCAACTAGAGTTTTTTTTCTTCAAAATATATCTCTTGCTTTACACATTCATCCTCATTGTTTAATCTAGATGAATGATATCATTTGAGAGGTGCTTTAATTTCAAACCCATCTTTACAAGAATGAATGCATGACCTAAAGACTCTACTCGTGAAGGGTGCATTTAAAAGTAATTTATACAAAGTAGATGATGGCTTTTGTTGGCATTTTTAATTGGATTTGTTTGTGTGATTTGAGCATGTAAGAATCTTGAAACATTTGTTAGAAGGGGAAGGAACAATGAGTACATTCACTATGTAGGGATCTTCACCCTCCAGCTTCTTTCACCTTTATCTTTAAATTCTTATTAATTTGGGATTGACACACTTGTAATCCACTCACAAAGTTTTGTTGATTAGGTGAAGGATATCACAAACATTTTAATCAATTTTTTTGGTGAGATTGGGCTAGAGTATAAAATCACTCATCGTTTACCTCCCTACGTGTAATTATTATCAACATAAATGAGAAAAAATGTTATTGGGTTGTCTTGAGATGTCTAAAATTCAAGTGTCAAATCCTCAAAAGTAAAAAATCTAAATTAAAAATGCATGTGAAGGCCTTCACTTACCAAACATAAATACATGTGTGGGTTGTAATTAGGTTAAATGTAAATTGGTAAGAATTACAATCCATTGATGACTTATAAGGCATTATGTCCTCCAAAAAACTCAAGCAAATGTGGAAAGAGACTTAACAAGAGAAAATTGATGACGCACTCATAATTTCTCAATTAACAATATTAACAGGTTCTTATATGCTAAGTTGATGTTATTACCAACATAAAGGAGGAAAAATATCATTAGTATAATGATTAATAGTCAAATCCCATATTAAAAAATAAAACTTTAATACCCTTTTGAGGTAAATATAAGGGTTAACTCTAAAACCTTATTTTAATCTAGGTTTAATTTAATAATCAAGCAATAAGTGAAGTTAAACCTCAATTAAAAAGGCTAAGATTGAAATGTAGTGATAAATTGAATAAGATGATTTTCCAATGTATGATGATTCAATTGCTCTATTGTGTATAGTGATTGAAAGTAGAAATATAATTATAGATCCACAATCTAGAGCATGTGAGGTATTTGGATTGTGATCTAACGAATGTGAGACTAGGCTAGACCACACAACTTAGTAGTAAATTTTCTATTGTTGATGCATCATTTGACATTCAAATATTGTCTTCTTATGTGCTTTTGGATAGAGTTGTGCTAAGAAGCATAGTGGGGCATGGTGAAGACCCTCAACTTACTTTATAGTCATCAAGACCCTCTTTTAATATATAAATGTTCAAAGATGTCAATCAATCAATGCAATATCGAATATATAATGTTGATGTAATGCTCTAGTGCAAATGCTTTGTAACTATTGACATGGGTCTATCTATAAATATATGATTCTATTCACTTGAGTTGAGGCATTTGGTGCAATATTTGATGTGGCAATGATCAAATTTTAGTAAGTTAGCCTCAAGAGGGGGAATTCAAAATTTGAATTTAGAAAAACAGGTTATAGAATGACCCAATTGTTAGCCCCCCTTTTTTTCAAAATACTCATCCCTACTTAACAATCATTTTATCTTTTTCCCTATCGATCATGCCTTGTCAGTTAAGCTTTAGCACATTAGAGTTATGCTTTGGAGTTGCCAAGTTTTAATTTCACCCAATATCATAATACAAAAAGGAGAATCGATATCTATTGGGTGATAATTAGAAGTCCACATTAATCCCGTTTCCTTTTTCCTCTAGATGACCGATATTCTCTCATGGGTCGATATCGAGTTATCAGAGAATTCAAATCTTTTCTTCGTAGGTTTCCAACTTAGCTTGTTGTTGTACGACACACAACTTCCAAGAAATAAATCAGTCAGAGATTCGCTAATACCTTTATCTATGGTTGATTAAATGACTTAAGGCATGTAAAAGGTGGCGGTGTGAGTTACTGCATTTGATATTATCATCTTTGTAGGCCGAATTTAATGCATTATCCTTTGAAACTGACCGAAGTAATGTACACCATCATGAGCTTCCTCTGTCGGAATGGTTTTGCTTCATGATAATCAGTTGTCGGTCGTTATATCTGAGCTAAATTGGCTGGAAAGCGAGCAAGGAAATATCATCCAAGGGTTGCATGCTTTTGCATGGAAGCAACAAACCGATTTTGCAGAATATAGAAAAACCACCACCTTGTTAAGAAAAATTGCCAAACAAGCCGAAAATCACGAATGACATTTGCAAGAAGAAATAGTTGCTAGAAGAAATCCTAGTGATTAATTTTACTGACAATTGAGAAGATGGTACTCAAAGGGAAGGGTCCGATAATACAACCAAATTTTGAGCATATGCAAGATGATATCCTCTTCGACCTAACTGACCTCGCCTGGGAACTCATACAGGATGAAGATGAATTTTCAGCAATTCTCTGGGTGTTGATTGAAGAAGAGTCGAAGGCCGAAAGGATCGATAATCAAATTGCTGGTAGGAACCCCATACTCGACGAAGAGATATGAAATTAGGAGTTTTTTTTTTAATTTGGTTTCAAAATGGGTTTATTTTTGTTTCTCTTTGGATAATGTTTAAAACGGTCATTTTCAAGACCGTTACTTTTGTAGGAACCATTTCTTGGAAACGGAAAAAGGGATTTTAGTTATAAAAGGAAGTAGAAAGTTAGATATAGAGGAGGATGGGGGGGTTCCTTACAAATTCAAACTTTGTGTTGTTTTCTGAGAATTTTGAACTTGGTAAATCATGATACTTTAATATCAAGTGATGGGCTTCTGAATAGTCATCTGATGTGATTAGACTTTGTGCTATGTTGGATGAATAAGCATCTTTCTTATGTTGATGCTTCTATGTTCATGATTTTGTACTTTAATTATTAAGGTATTTGTTTCTCCCCCTTTATTCACTGTTAGATGATGTTTATCTTTGAATGAATATGAAATAGCCGTGACATTCGTTAGTAATTAGTTGCAAGTTACTTTTGCGTGTTTCTTCTTTCCCTTTCCTTTATGACTTTCTGGTTAAAAGTCTTGCTTTTCTTGTTTTTTGGTTAAAAGCATTACTAGAAAAACCTAAATTGATATCATAAGAGGGATTTGTACCTCTAAAATTCAAAGGAAAGTTGCAAAGCAATAGCAACTTCTCCAACTATTGTTAATAGTTTTTTTCTCTTGTTCGAGGCTAGGAGTCAATATTGTCATATTTTTTAAGAGAACAAAATCAGTTAACCAACACCAATCCAATAGACAAGATCACATATGTGACCTTGTCTAAGAAGATATATATATATATATATATATATATATATTGGCTATGCACTTCTATCCCACATATTTTATCCAAAATTTGGTGTGCATGCAAACCTACATGTAATGCATTATGAAGTAAGGTATGCAATCAAATGAAATAACAATAAAATCCAAGATATAGTTATCAACGATGCCTCATAATTCTTAATATTTCTTGTAGGAAAACGTTCTCCATTCTTGCACACAAGTGATTAGGCATTGTTATAAAAAAATATCAACATTACACAAATCTATTATCATTAACATTGCATCTTATATGAGTGTGAATATGGATAATGTGTAAAGGGACATGAGTTGGGAATCCATTGTCAATAAGATAGTATGGAATATGATTAAGTTGGCCACCTCAAGATATACACATTATTTGAGGGTTGAAAATAATGGTCATGCACAAGGAAATAATGGATTTTTTATTGAGATGGATGCCATAGGGTATATATAGTGTATGAGGAGTGGAAAGGAAATCATGATGCATGACGAAATAATGGAAATGCCATCAAGTTGGCCCTCACGATGCATGCAGGAATAAACTTCAGTAAACTGTATGTATGCATAAATGGAATGATGATGTATGAGACAACGATGGAGTTGTGACAAAGTTAGATTCCATGACACATGCATGCATGAATCCATGCAAAGCTGTGATAAAATGGAATTATGATGCATAAGACAACTATGCAATTTTGGCTAAGTTGGCTCACATTGTAATATCTCCTATAGATATTTACTCGTGATTTTAAAGTTGTCACTTGGCAACCAACACTATTATGAATTTTTCAGTAAAGTAGCCCAGTTTCCTCTTCAAAATCATACACAAAACTTCACAATGATACTAACACAAACTTGTAAAGTACCATGATATTACAAACTACCTTTTGCTGCAAAGAATTGCAAGAAGAATACCAAAAATTTATCATCTTGATAATTTGTCTCTAAAAGATACTTCAACACATTTCCAAAACTCCTTACATTGAATTAGTTCCAAAATTTGTGTGACTCCACCAACATCAACTAGGGTGGGTAGTTTCTCCACCAAAATTGATCTTCCCAAAAGGGTTTGCATCCTCAAGAGACTAGGTTGGATCAAATCCAAACCTTGGAACCACATGGGTTACAACCAAAGAAAGAATAAAACTCAACATACCTCCCTTTAGCCTCACAATATTCTTTTATAACTTTTTGGCTAACTCTTCAATTTCACCTTTTCAACTTCCTTCTCTCTCTTCATATGTCCCTTTCTTTTAATTTCTTACTTTAGCTTGGGAAATAATAAAGTAGTCCATTGATATAATGTGGCCACTTAACATTTAGGAATTGATGACCATTTTAATTATTTAAATATATTTTAGTCCATATAAAGGGGACATTGCAGACCTCCCTTCCCAAAGATTTCTTGCCCTCAAGTAATCCTTAATCTACATACCAATATCGGGGTCCCAAATAAACCTGCAAAAAGGTTTACTGATGCAACATAATCCAAAAACTCTGCCAACCCTTGTCACATTGTGAAGCAATCCACTATAATGCAATCTCATCATCATAGAAATTCTCAGGTCCCAAGGTATATGAGATCTATAGTGCCAATTGTTGAAAACACAGCCTTGCTCAAAACCAGTTAAAGAGATCTCCTGAATACCACCTGTAGGAAGAGAATCCAATACTGCACAAACTCAGTCAACTCCTTAAGAAATTTCCCTTTAAGAACTCAAACATCACAGGAGTAAGATCATGATAGTCAAACAAATCCAAGTCATTCACAACAATAGCTAAATTTCAATCCCATGTAATCCCCAGGGTCCAAGTCAATCTTAGAAGAAAATCATCACACTGATGCTACACCACTTTGATCATAATTGTCTAACTTGTGCCCAATCTACATCCTGATCTCTTGGAACCCCAAGAAGTACTCAAAATCCAAACAAACATACTTGAAGGGGCTGAAATAAATATTGTGAAACAAATCCTGCCAAAATATTCCAATGAAGTTGTTGTCACAGGGATTTACACCCGAGAGCTAAGTGTGATGCTCAACAATCCCGTGAAACATGGTAATATCTTCGAGCTTGTGGGTTGCTCATTGTGAAGATGGACCTCCAAATTATGGGCTGACTCACCTTTAGATATCCTAAAACTACTAATTTTTTCTTGAGAAAAGGGATATGAAGAATGCTTCAAAGCTGAAACTAAACTAATAGGTGACACACCAACTGAAAATGACTTGATATGCTACCTAGACCTATAAATACTTCAATGAAAGAAGCTATATTTGCTCACAACTTAACAATACATGCTTTGCATAAATGTCTCAAATGAAAGGTTTGAGTTTCCTAATGTTTGTGTAAAGGAAAACAATGTTGTTTTCACAATTTCATTCATCAAAAATTGTAACGCAATCATTGATCTGCACATGATGAAGCAAAAATAAAGTTTTTTTGACAAAACTACAAGATTTCCAGCAAAATTTTACTACAACACTCAAATTACTCATAAGGAATGAGTTACAAAGTTTACTCTTGCTGCTACAGCCAAGACCAAACTTTGAACTGAAGAAGAAGAGAGAAGAAGAAGGACTTATATCAAAAGAGGCTCCAAATTTCAAATTTGAATTGCTTGGCTCCCTTTGACTTGACTGTTGACTACTCCTTCCTCTCAAAATCGATTACCAATTGGCTATGAACTTGAAAATTTAGCAACTGGGCGAGATGACTTGAAAATCCCCCAAAATCAGGGTCAAAACTGAGATTTACTTGATGTTAACTGCTTCAAAACTCCCCTTGGGTGATGACTAACCCTTGGGGCCCCTCAAAATAGGGGTAGGACTGTTGTTATGGCTTCAAAGTCCCCCTCAAAATGTGGGATTTGTCTGTGGTCGCCCTCTTGATTCAATTTTGAATTTTGAACTTAGGTTTGCATTGAAGACTAGTTTGAATTTTGAAATTCAAACATGAAAAATTGTATTACTCATCTCTCATTAAAGCTTTTGAGATTACTAGCTTTATGATCAAAGTATTTAATCTCGATGAATATATTCACTGCCTTTTGTATGATTGGACTATGTAATCACTGCCCTAGAGTGTGTGCTCTGAATGCGTGTATGTTTCTCTTGGAAGGCTAAAGGATGTCACTTGAGGGCATGAATCCTTTATGACTGTATATGCATTTTGTGGATTCTCTACTATGACTTTCTTAGCTCCCTTGATGCTGCTCTAATATCTTTTATTGTTTAGACTCGTCACCTTAATAATGGATTGTCATAATTTTTGTGATCATTTCTTAAATGTGACAATGAAGTCTCCCTTTGACTGCTTTGGGACTGTATTTTTATTGTAGAATCTTTGTTTTCTCTGAGACTGAAAATCATCAATAACTATTGTCCTTTAATGGCATGATCTCTTTCACTTCAAAGCTCTCATACTCTTGTACCTTAACTGTCAAAGAAGGCTCTAAGACTGCTATAAATGTTACTGCTCATTCATGTCTAAACTTTTCTTGTATGGCTTAAAATCTAATCAAGGCTAGGGCTTTTGACTCATTGTTCCTTTCAAACCCTTGGTCTTTGTGGCATGTGTCCTTTGTATAGTGTACTATCACTGAGCTTCTTGTGCCTGAAGTTTACCGCTTAAATTTTCCCACAAAAGCACACGAACTTCCATTATTTCTCTTTGATCACTACACTTTCATTTATGCCTAAAGACTACAAAAATATTGTCATGGTGTTCACCGTGTTTTGTGACCAAGTATTAGGCTTGTAATATGCAGTTCTTAGACTGTTTCAGGGCTGATACCAAGACTTTTTAACAATGTAGAAATCTTTGTCAATACCATTTATGCTCTGTTCTTGCTCATGATTTAGGACTTTATCACTGCTTCAGGTCTGTATTTTCTAAGTTTACAGGGAATACTATTGCGAAAATGACTATATTAGCTCTTTGAACAAACCCTTGTTGGAACTGCTTATTAGTGTTACCTCATTGTCCTCATGAATATTATCCTTGCTAGGTCTTGGACTATATTTCTAGCGTCCATTAAGGTAAGTGCACCAAGATGGTGAACAAAAAGGGGGGTATAAGTGGCCACTTTTTTTTTTTGAAAATAGGTAAACTTGAACTTCAAAGAGATATTTGAAGGTCATGCACTAAAAACTAGGAGTTGAGAAAAGAATAAGAATTGTAGTGCTCTGAATCTAGTTTCTAAACTAGTAAAGTTTTTTAAAGTTGGATAAGATTAAGAGGGTCAAACCTCTTGCACACGAAAAAATTGTTCTTGATTTTTTCAGAAAAACATAATATAGTTATTTTTCGTGCACTGCACAAAATATATACTTAGATTTAGTATTTTGCAAAACCTTTTGGTAGGATGATAGGTAAGAGTGAGATCTAGAAGTTGTGTATTTTTTTGTAATTTTTGATTGAGTATATTTTTTTTATGATTTTTTGAAGTGACCGCATCCTGAAAATTTGATACCTATTTGTGCACTGGGCATAACTTGCATCAAAATAATGGAAAATGCAAACTTATTTTTTTTAAAGTGTATCACATCTAGTGTAGAACAATAATAAGTAATTTATTTTGAATTTGGTCAAATATATCAAAAGATATTTAAAAAATGGTAGACATATGTTTGTGAGGACTGTTAAGGGACTGGTAAAGAAAATTAAAGTTTACTATGCTAATGTTGTTCAAAAATAGAAAAATTTATATGGTCAGAAAACTGGGAAGACGTGTGAGATTATGGTGGTAATTTTAGAGATACCCACTTGATCATTTGTAAACCTGATGACGACAAAGTCGAGAAATATTGTTGGAAGATGAAAAAACATGTAAAGGGACAAAAATGGGGGGAAAATAGGGTTGCAAGCCTTAGGGTCATTTTCCAACTCTCTTACCAAGCCAAAACTTGCACAGGTTTTGAAAAACAAAAAGTACTATTCACAGTTCTCCATAACCCGCACGGGTTTTGAAAAACAAAAAATACTATTCATAGTTCTACATAACCCATACGAGTTATGTAGAACTAAAACCATTATTTTGTGTTTCACAAAACCCGTACGGGTTATGAAGACATAATAATGTATGCTTGTAAACTTAGCATTTACTACACATATGTATAGACATACATATATAATATGTGTTTATTTATGTATATATGCATATCTATAGCTATATATACATATATTTATATAGATATATGTATATATGTTTGTATACATGCATCTCTCTCTCTCTCTCTCTCTCTCTCTCTCACATCTTCCTTCCCCCATCACCGTCTCTGTCTATTCTAAGACCTAATTATCCTCCTTGAGTTCTATCTCATCTCTCTCCCCCTTACACCTCTCTCTCTCTCTCTCTCTCTCTCTCTCTATCCTATTCCCCCATATCCGTACGGGTTTTGAGGAACTTTTTGTTTTTTTAATTGTTTTTGGACCAAGCCTAGCATGTTTTTGAATTTCCAGAACACACACGGGTTATGAAAAATTTCACTTTTATTTTTGCATATGGCCACTTTTATGTTCACTATCTTGGTGCACTTACCCATTAATTTGTTATGACTCCATATTGAACTTATTTCACTGTCATGATAGACTGCTCTCTTAGTGGACTGCATTCTTGATTCTGTGTATCAATCAAAACAAGTGCTGACACATGCTTATTGTTGGAAGCTTCTTATGGCCTTAAGTCTGCCCTAGCTTTGATGACTTTAATCTTAGCATTGAGTTGCCCCTAATTCAATTATTGATATGCTCCTTTTAGACTAGGTCTAGAGTAGTGAACCACGGGATACCTCCTTGAGGCTTTCTATCTCAGAACTTTGTGCTTTCCCATGGCCATTCGCTTTTTCTTGAATCTTATACCACAAGGACTGAAATTATTAGACCTTTCTGCATATGACTCTGGCTAAGTTCTCGTTCAAAGGTTGTTGTGTTGACTCCATGTGGCTGTAATATCAACTATCATCTTTGATTAATATGATCTTTTGTGATGTTGATGTTATTTATCCTTGACTAAGACCCATTAGATCTGCATCATTCTCAGGGTCTCTTTCATCATAAGCTCCTTGATGCCTTTCATGAGTCTCCTTTATCATGATCTAGGGTATTGCCATGATGATTGAAACCCTTGTTACTATGGACTGTGTCTTTGAAAAGGCTACTCTTACCCCTACCAAAACCCTCTTACTATCTTCTCTTATTGTATGTGTTCAATGGATCTGTTCCTATTCTTGAGGACTGCTATTATGGTTACTGGATCTTTGGAATCTCCATGTGACCACATTTACCTGTGTATCTACACTTTGTTACCCCTTTTTTACTCACTGTTTTGGATTGTGTTTTCACTGTTCTTAACACTGACCTAACATCTGATTTACCTTTTGTATCCACAAATCTTTCTTCGATGTAGTATCATTGTTAGCTACTTGTGGTCACTGTGGTTTTATTTAATGGACTGCTTTGTCTCAAACCCTTTGACTGTAATACTGAGACTAGCTTTGTAGCTTAACTGTGATTTACGACAATAATTTCTCATTTAGTGGTCTAAATATGCATTCTCCATCAACATGCTTGACTGTCAACTGTGATTTGGTCTTTGGTGGCTTTCAAGAGTGGCTCTGTCTTTGATGTGTATACTGGGGCTTCATTGTTGTGACTCTTTGAGACTTCTTCCTACATGTTCCATATGTTGCTCTAATCTGCAATAATCATTTTGCTCCTCATCTTGGACTGCTACATGACTGTCCTTTGACAGTTTTTATCATGCTCTTAGTATGTGAATACTAAGCATTCACCGTATTCTTTCTTTTAAGGGATGGCTATGTTGTGCTTCACTTTTTTTGTGATATCTCTTTTGTAGCTACTCTTACAAAAACTTAGATTTCTATGAATATTTTACTTCATGAAGGTCTTTACTGTCAATATTCTCTAAAAAGGATTCGAGTAGAGAGAAATGCATTGAGACATGAAGCATGGTAAGGTTTGAAGAGTTAAATTTAAAAACCCTACCTTGAGGTGGAACTTTTCTCCTGAAATTTTATTGATCACCTTATGATATCTCGACCTTCATCAAGAAGATAACTATTTCTTTGCATATATTTGTTGTTCTTTCAATCAGATATCTCATTGTCCTCTCCATCAAAGTAGCTATTCTCTAATTGAAATCTCGTTGTCCTCTCCATGAAATCTGTTGTTACTTTGCTTTCATTGTTGTTGACTCAATGATTGCATTCCTCATATGAGACGTGCTTGATTTCTAACAAATCTTGGTGTTATTTTACATGATGTGTTGCTCCCTGCATCAAAACTATTGTGCATTAATTTGTATTTGTTTTGATGCATTAATTTGTATTTGTTGTTCTTCAATGAAGAACTACTGCTATTTCTTTTTCTTCCAAAGCTATGGTGGCCATTGACATGCCATTAGGGTTTTTCCTCTTTTGACTCTCCCTTAACCACGGGTTAAGGTTGAGATTTTAAATGCCTTGTGAAAATTAAGGCAATAAAAATTCCCTCTAAACCTGACTTGAAACACGTGTTTACTTAAAATTTTCATTCAAAACACTTTTGTAGGGAAAGGAAAAAATGACAAAAACCACCTCTAAAATTTGAATTTAACAACAAAGGCTTTGGACGGGTCACCTTGCTTCTGAATGTTCTCTCTCTCGCCGCAAAGGTGTTGCTACTTGGTGGAAGGATGCTACAGATGACCACTTGACAATTAATGCTTCAGATTCTGTTTCGGTTGATTCATCTCAAGATGAGGTGCCCCTTACTGCTGATGAAGCCTTGATTGATGTTACTGTTGTTGCAGCCCCTTTGGCCCCCTTGGATCCTCCTGCTTCTCACTTTCACTCTGCTCCTGGCATCTCTTCTCTTGCTGCTGCTCCGCTGCAACATCCTATTGCTACTCTGCAACAACAGTCTGGCAGTGACTCTGCAGGGTATTCCCCGCTTGTTTCTTCTTCGAAATTTCCTACTGATAGTGTTGCCTAGATGGTTGTTTGTCGTAGGCGGAAAGGAAAATCTAACCACCTTTCCCAAGCCCTCCTTTCTCAAGATTCGGGGTTTTCTCCCCCCTCTTGATTTGGATTGGGTGTTGATGGTTTGACAGGTTGGTTAGGCTGGTCCAACTTTGTCCTTTTGGGGTTTGCATCCCTGCTTGGTCTTTAAATTTTGATAGTCTTTGGCTTTGTAAAGGGCCAGCGCCCTTCTTAACACTACTCTGTTTCAAAAACAATTAGCAATAATTATCGCTAATTGTAGAGGGTTTAAGGTCTCTTTGTTAAGGGTCAGCGCCCTTGTTAACACTTCTTTTTTAATCAAAAACAACAAAGGCTTTTAGGCACTACAGAAATGCAATTTTCATGTTTAGCAAGGTTATGAAATAACTAGGAGGCTATTTTTGATCTAGAAGTCAAAAAATAGGTAACAAAAGTATATGTATTAGTCAAACTCGTTCTTGAGTAATAGAAAGAGAAATCTACTCAACCATAGAATAGAAATATCAACATATTCCCTCAAGATGTCAAAAGGGAATTTTTGGGTACCCCAACTCACCTAACACACTACAATAATCATCTGTATGTCATGAACTGTATTTATGTGAAAAACGATTGGGAAGTGGATAGCATTGGCAACATCACTGAATATGACCCACAACTCCAATCTTGTCTCTATAGCATACCATTGGAATTTGCACTTGGGTCCCAAATCTTATGCTTGTCTTTAACTTCATTACTAGAATGAAAAGAAACTCCATCATCCAACTCAAAGAGTTGATTATCATAAATCACACCAGCATCTACCTCAAATATATGATCACCAATAGACTAAAGATATTTTTTAACTCTAAAATCATACCAATGTTCTTGTTGGTCTTTTATCTAATCTTTTGGAGAAATGATCTAGATCATAGATCTCTTGTAGGTTGTCAAGTTCCTTAATCAACTTATGATCAAACCCATTTGTTCTCCTACTCTCTAAAATGATTAGTGACAACAATCTGATTTTTTGCTTCTTGTAGGGCCTTTTGAACATCTACTAATTTAGCCTTTGTTCTCTTGTATAAATCTAAGACCTCAATTGCAACCTTAGTAGCCATATCTCTATCATGGATTACATGCAAGAAAGTTACCTTGACTTCTTCCATCATGTTCTTCATTGTTTGCAAATCAACAAGGGTAACATTAAGCTCCTTTTGACTTCTTGGTTGTGTTTTGGATTAATATTTTCACATGCTTGTGTATGCCATCAACTCTAGATAAAACTTGCATGTCTTTCTCCAATCATGATCAATCAAGGAAGATGAAATGCTATCAGAATTAGTCTCCTACCTTTCAACTGTGATCCCATAGCTATCACAAATCTGTTGTGGTTCTTTCCTTTCCTCTTCAATAGTAAGCTGAGAATCCAAATCATCAAGGTTACTAGGAATTTGTTCTAGAATTAGCTCCTTCAATGTCATCCTCAATGCATGACTCTTGAGATGAAGTAAGAGTCATTAGAACCAATATAAATAGGCTTGTTTAGAAATTCAAATAAAAATCCTCCCATGTCACTGAAATGAAAGAAAAAATCGTCATCTTTAGTTGATTTGAAGCCAACATGTCTATAATCAAAAATCACATTTACCATTATGGGCTCATTTTTATTAGCTTCATTAGATAGCTCTGTAGGTGCATTCAAGGCTATTGTTTGGATAATTTTATTGCATTCATTTTCAGCATGTATAGATGCATGCACCCCTAAGGAAAATTTTTGGAAATCTTTCGTACCTTATCATGAGGCAAAGTATTCTCTTTTGAATTGAATTCATCTTCTTCTATATGCTCCTATTTATACAAGGAAGATTTCAACTTTTCTTCACATTGTTTGCACATACTGTCAACCAACTTATAAGCAACAATAAAATCAACCCATTCTTGTTTATAAACAACCAATAGCATAGATGAAATAGGTTGGGATATAACATCACTTTCATTTATATACAAGACCATTATTATCTCCATAGCTACAATAACCTGTTTATCATGTTCTCTCCTGATTGTGACCAAGATATAATGAAACATATTGTAGATCAAATCTTGCAATTTCAAATACAATAGAAGGTTACTCACTTTGATATATGCAAAGATTTTCATCTTGGCAATCCTTCTTGAATGATTAACGCTTTTGATGTCATCAAGGTCTTGAAAACTATCTACAAACAGGTGCCAAAATTCTCATGATCTCACTTAAACAAAAGGTAGCCATCAACTTAATCTCCTTATTAGAATGCCTCAACCACTTATTTGGATTCAAGGAGTTCACTGTAGGAGTTAGAGCTATTCGTATCACTTCACAAGGTAACTACTCAACAAGGATCAAATAGTCTTCCACCTTTTTAAATATGTTCAAATATCATCCCTTGATTGAAATTGATTACCGAGTTGACTACCTACTTCATAGAGTGATTTCACCAATTAGTTTATATCTTCTATTGTCATGATTCATACTAAAAATCAGAGACTCGAGATTTTCTCCCAACATGCTGGCAGGAACTTTTCCAATCCTTCTAGCAGGTTGCATAATAAGATAAAAAACTATTGTTTTGGTTTTGCTAAGGCTTCTTTTCAGACATTATAAGATTCTCATGAAACAATACTAGAATTAGAATTTTCTGCGACAAAAATACATGTAATGTGCACCTTTATTTGAAACTGAAGGTATACAATAGCAACAAGCATCATTTTTGTAATTCTTCACTAATCCCTACTACCCATGTAGACAAATGATTGCACAATGCACATGTATAATGGACTAAATAGAGCCTCGATATGATTCCAGCTAACCTAAGGTTGTCTTCTTAATTTGAAAATGGAAATAATAACATTAACTTAAGATATGTTGACCAACAATGGTTAGATTTTGGAAGGCTTGGTAAATATGGTGACCACGTCCAAACACCGATGCTTGCACTTATCGCTTTTCTCACAATAATAAACATCTAGAATATTACAACTATGTCTAGCACAAGTCACCCACTGTTGCTATCATCATTTCCGGTCTTCCAAATTACTATAAGTTGCATCAAACGTGCCAAGAAGACACTCATTGTTGGGATTAAGGTGTCTCAACCTTAGAGTCTTGACATGTTGAATTATTTAATTAATTGTTGTCTAATTGATTATCCTAAGATATAAACTTCCTAAGTTCTCATTCACATTGTGGGACCTCTTTGTGAGGTGGCATCCTACATGGCAGGTGATGAGATGACATATTCCCTATTTTTAGGAAGTTGGCACCCACTTGGAAGATGTTATCTTTTGGGAAGATATTGTCATATATTTCCATTTTGGAGTAGAAATTGACATTTATGGTGGAGTTCACCTTTTGACAAGTGGTGTGAGGTAAGAAAGGTGTAGGTATTTGTGATCATAGTAATTTCTATGTTGCACTTGGCAAGATGATTGTTATGGATGAGATAGTTGTTGTTGCCTTGGAAGTCGGTATGAATGATGTGTCATGGGATTAGCAAGACCTCTTAGGTGTTGAAGATGGTTTTTAAAACCATGGGCACTTACCTTTTCATGTTGAGCTCTATATATATGTTGATGCCTTAGCTGATTTAGGAGAGGAGAGGAGTTCATATAACAAGGGTTACACTGTCGGTTTTTCTCCAAGATGGAGTAAGATGTAAATCTCCATGTAAAAGCTTAGAGCCTGAAAATGTATTGTAACTTGTTGCTGAATAATACATTGGCTCAATGTTTTGGTGTTGGGGTTTTTTAACCGAAAGGGTTTTCCCCATATCTATGTTCTCTCTTTTGTCTCATTCTTCTTGTTTTTTGATTCTAATGTATTAAATTTGTATGTTGTAATGTTGTTGAAATTTTCTTAGATCTGTAAATTGCATCATCTTTCCTTTAAGATTTAATGTATGGGCAATCGACTGTCTGTTTTCGCTTTTATAACATAGTAGTACGTGTTTTATCAATATATTGTAATAAAGCACAAGATACTAAAAGTGCATACTGATCTCAGAAGTTTTATTAGGATGCCGCATTTCCCTTCATCCATGACCTACTCCAATGTTTAGAACAAAGCTGCTTCACACCACATTACATAGTTAATTCTATTTCATAGAAGAATGTGGGCATGGCGTTGAATAAAGCCTCACATCTTCTTCAATGTTTACGGTACGCATAACATACTCACGCCACAAATAGGAGTCAAAATCATGAAATCAGCAATGCCAGTTCGATATAGTAAGCCACACCCAGCACTTGAACTGACTTCAATAAATAATCTACCATCACTAACAGGGAAAGCTCACGATGTGGAATGAGTTATGTGACCTCAGAATAGGAGTTTCATCCATCATCTGAAGGTTGCGTTCAACTCGCAATTCTCAACTAAAATATCTTTTTGCCTTCTATTCTCCTCCCAATGCATATATGATGCCCCCTACACCCTTCACTATAAGCAATAAAACCCTTTAATACACCAATATTTTCCCAAAACGGAGTCTCGTGCTTATGGAATACATGCCACATTTGAAGAAGATGAAATGGATAATCTTCTTAACTCTCGATTGCAGAAGATGATGCGGCCAAATAGAGGTCATGCCACCAAAGAATGAAGTTTGTTTCAACTTCAAAAATTTCCAACTCAGCTCACCACTCCCACGACATGAGCAATGTCCGGACGAGTAGACACCATAGCGTACATAAGACTTCCAACTACAAATTTGTATGAAATTTTGTCCATAAACTCCTTATCTTCTTGTGTTTTTGGACACAATTGAGAAGATACCTAAAAATGAGAGGCTAAGGGTACACAAATAGACTTAGCATCCGCCATACCAAATATGTCCAATACTTTTTTAATGTAGTCTTGCTAAGATAGTTTGAGTTCTCTCTTTTTCCTATCCCGAAAAATAGTCATTCCTAGAATCTTCTTTGTTGTCCCTAAACCTTTCATGGCAAATTCATTTGCTAAGTAAGTTTTAAGTTCACTCACAATCCTCATGCTTGTGTCGGCCACTAGCATATCATCCACATAAAGGAGAAGTATGACAGATTTGCCATTAGGAAGCTTTTTGAAATAGATACAAGGATCAAACTCGCTGTGAGTAAACTTGTGATCAATCATGAATTTGTCAAATTTAAGATACCATTGGTGGGGGGCTTGCTTAAGCTAATACAAATTGTGTTTCAATCTGCAATAGAGGTGTTCCTGACCCTTTTTAATAAACCCTTCAAGCTGATGCATAAACAGTTCCTCATCAAGATCGCCACGGAGAAATGTTGTCTTCACATCCAGTTGTTCAAGCTCAAGATCCCAAGCTGCAACCAATCCCAATACTGCTCGGATGGTAGTCATTTTGACTACTGGCGAGAAAATTTCTTTGAAATCGAGGTCTTGCTACTGAGCATATCCCTTGACAACTAGTCTTGCTCGAAATCTTTTGTGACCACCGGCTTTTAATTTATACACCCACTTATTTCTCAATGCCTTTCTATCAGGTGGAAGTGGCACCAAATCCCATGTCTGATTTCACAATAGTGCGTCCATTTCTTTGCACATTGCAGCGTGCCAGTTATCATATTTTGCAATTTTACAAGATTCTTTGTATGTTGCAGGCTCTGTTTGATCGGAAAATAGCAAAGTAGGCTCAACTTCTTCACAAAACAATAAGTCATAGTCAGAGAACTTTGCAGGAGGTCACCTCTGTCTGTTAGATTTCCTCAATTGACTCTCTGTTGGAATAGTAGAATCATTCAATTTATGTGTTCTCTGTTTATTCAAGTCGATATCACTCCCACTGTCAATTTGCCTGGTAGTGTCTATGTTAATTTCCCTGTTTGGGGGGCAATCAGCGGCCTATGGATTCTTATCAACGTTGGGTGTAGACAAGTCACGGGAGGATGAGCCTACAGAGACGTTTTGCTCTACTTGCGTTGGGTGAGTGAGCAGGGAGTTGGGTCTTTCCGGAGGAGCTGGGTCCACGGGAGGAGGCTGCCATATTAATGTTGGCAGGGAAGGCACTCGGTGGTGGCACTAAGCCTGTGGAGGCTTGTGAACGCGGGAGAGAGTGGGGTGGAGAGCCCGTGGAGTGAGGGCCTGCGGGGAGACTTCAGGGAGCCTGCGAAGGTGAGTATGTTGTGGGGTGTGGAGACGGTGATGCAGGGAACAATGAGGTGTGTGGACTATGTTGTCCAAGCAAAGTTGACTATGATGCAGGCCGTGGCACAAACTGGTTGAAAACATTTTCAACCGTCTTCCTACAAGCCTTTGAAGGCTGTGAAATGGTCTCCAATTCTTTTGTGTTACGATGTGCTGTTTCAAATGGCAGTGGGTTGTCATAATAGATACTTTCTTCTTCATCATTCTCAGTCTGAGAATTGTATTCAACTGAGGTAGATGACATAGGGCTCCCATTGGATGAGAGACCAGAGGCAGAGCACTGGTAGCAAAATTTTGAAACAGAGACATAGGGACATATTCTTTTTCTGATTCATTGGAACCTTGTAGCGCGGGGAAAGAAATCTCATGAAAAATGGCATCCCTGTTGTGAACAATTCTTTTATGAACAGGATCCCACAATCTGAAACCAAATTGCTCTTCACCATACCCCACAAAAATACATTTCGGCGACTTTGGATCCAATTTGGTTCACTTCTCCTTAGGTATATGCGAGAAGGCTTCACATCCAAACACATGAAGATGCAAGTATGAAATCCTCTTCCCTTGTCATTCCTCTTCCGGAATTCCAAAATCCAATTTAGATGAGGGACTTTAGTTGATTAAATACACTGCCGTGTTACACGCTTCTGCCCAAAATTCCTTGCCTAAACCTGCATTTGACAACATACATCGTGCATTTTCAAGAATTGTCATATTCATCCTCTTCTGCCCAAAATTCCTTGCCTAAACCTGCATTTGACAACATACATCGTGCATTTTCAAGAATTGTCCTATTCATCCTCTCGGTTGCACCATTTTCTTGAGGAGTGAAGGGAACAACCTTAATTCTTCTTATCCTATTATCAGCACAAAAATCATCAAATTCATGTGAACAAAATTCTCCACCATTATCAGTTTGTAAACATTTAATCTTATGCCCATTCTGATTTTCAACTAAAGCTTTGAAAATTTAAAATTTTAAAAAGACTTCAGATTTCTTAGAAAGCATATAAATCCATACTTTTCGTGTACAATCATCAAGAAAGGTGACAAAATAGTTAGCTCCTCCAATGGAGATTACCTCGATAGGCCCAAAAACATCTGAGTATACAAGCTCCAGCGGTGTTGTCTTTGTGTCACGCCCACCTTTCAAAAAACTGACTCTCTTTTGTTTGCCATGAAGGCAATGTTCACAAAAGGCTAAGTCAACAAGTTTGAGGCCCGGAAGCTGATTTCTTGTGTGCATAACATGGAGTCCTTTCTTGCTAATATGCCCAAGTCTTTGATGCCAAAGATCTGCTTTGTTGCCCTCAATCACCATTGTAGCTCCCACTTCACCATGAGTCTTAAATATGTATGGACTATCCACTTTATTACCATTTACAATCAGCATGGTACCATGAGTTACCTTCCATGTATCCGGAAGAAAAGTTACATTAAGACCTTGATCAAAGAGTTGTCCAACAAATATCACATTCCGCTTCAATTTTGGGACATAGCGAACATCTTTGAGCAGCCATGTTTTACCACCTTCTAATGGTAGCAACACATCACCTTTGCCTATAATTTCACAAGCTTTGTTATCTCCTAAGAAAACATTTCCAAAATGACCTTCATGGAAGTTAATGAACGCTTTAAGACATGAGGTAGCATGATAGGAGGCACCGGAATCAAGCACCCATGAATCCAGAGTAGTGTCGGTTGTTGAAAGGATTAGTACACTATCATCTTTATCGTAGACTGTATTTGCTTCGTTGTCCCACACCCTCTCTTGTGCCCTTTTGAAGTTTCTACAATCCTTCTTTACATGACCAGCGTTGCCACAAAACCAACAATCACCATTTCTGTTTCTAGACTTCGATCTCCTTGTTGATTCCGAACGTCTATGATAATTATTTCTGCCTCTATTATGACTTCTACCTCTATTTTTTGGTGCTAACCACCATTAAGGCTTCATCGGATGAAGGTTCATCATGCTTTCTTCTCAAATCCTTGCTGAGAAGAGTAGCTGCTACATCATTAAAAACCAACTTATTTTTAGCGGATATTGATGTGCTAACTGTTGTTACAATGCCATCCCAGCTGCTTGGTAAAGAACATAATAAAAGAACAGCCTTGCTCTCATCATCTTGTGTCATCCTCACCGAAGTCGATTGACTAATCAATGTATTAAATTCATTGATGTGGTTTGCCATAGCACAACCTTCCTTCATCTTAAGTTTGTACAAGCGCTTCATGATAAACACTTTATTTGCAGTCGATGCCATTTCATACATGGTTGTGAGTCTATCTCATACATCTTTTGTCATTGCATCATCCGTGACATTGAAGCGAACATTATTGGACAGCGAGAGAAAAATTGTCGCTCTTGCCTTCTTGTCTAATTTTCCCCATTCTTCATCAGCCATCCCAATTGGCTTCTTTGCTTTCCCTTCAAGCACAAGTGAAAGGTCTTGCTTTATCAGCAAAGACTCCATCTGTACCTTCCATAACCCAAAGCTCTGACCGGAGAACTTCTCTATCTTCGCTTCTTCCATGATTCCGGAATTTCAACCACCGAAATCTTAACAGCGATCTAACCTTGCTCAGATACCAATTGTTAGGATTAAGAAACGAATTTAAAAGAGCAGAGAAAACAGAATTATAATTCACAAAATAGACAAATGAGACACACAGATTTATCATGGTTCGGCAATAGCCTCCGTCCACACTTAAAGCAGGGGAATCAATATATTAATAACCAAGTCTGGTTTGTACACACAGCTGTTGCAAATAATCTTTACGCAAGGAGAATTCTTCTTCAGGATCACCAAACAAGCCAATTCCAAGAATCCGCTTCCAGAAACACCAATGGAAATCTTACGAATTGAATACAAGGAATATCGACCTCATCATGTGTCTCCATGCTCCATACACAAGCTTCAGGAAGTACCAAGCAATTCAATTAGTTTTGTCTTCCTCTTTGCCCTTTGTTTGTAAAAGCCACAAATACACAGATTGCCCAACAAGTCACTACAGCACAAAGGAATGCCATGATATTCTCAAATAAAATCTTCATGCAACGTTATCAAAACACCATATAGAATTCACCTCAATCAAGACTTCAACGGCACCAAGAAAGACAAGAAAGAAGGAATGGTAACTAAATAGCCACGCACAGTAATAGCTTAGCAAGATAATGAAAGACAACAACTATCAAGTCACCAAGATCATGTCACAACATCAGAACAATGAAATTCATGTCACGACCCCAACACATAATTTGCCAAATCTGATATAATAAGGATCTTCTCAGTTCGAGCCCATTCGATGGTTCGTCCAACATTGGTGTCTCACTATCGACTGACGTCAATATGAGTGATCCATGATCCATTATCCATTATCCATTACGAGAACTCAATTCGGCAAAGAGAAGCGGGCTAATGTTCACGATCGAGAAGAAAATTCAATTTGAAGCTCTTAGTGTTCACTCATCCAAATACTCGCGGCCAGAACCATATGCCAGAAGTAGCCACGATTCATACAATTTGTCTCCTTTTCACAAACTTTGCAAAATCTGTGTGGTTCTGCCATTATCAGCTAGAGCGGATAGTTTCACCACTAAAACTGATCTTCCAAAGAGGGCGGATAGTTTCACCACTAAAACTGATCTTCCAAAGAGGGGTTTGCATTCTCAAGAACTGAGTTGAATCAAATCCGAACTCTGAAACCATAAAAGTTACAAGAAAAGAATGAATAAAACTCAACATATCTCCCTTTAGCCTCACTCTGTCCTTTTATAACCTTTTGGGTGACTCTTCAATTCCACCTTTTCAACTTCCTTATCTCTTCATGTTTTCCTTTCTTTTAATTTCTTACTTTAGATTGGGAAATAATAAAATGGCCCATTGACATAAGATGGTCACTGACAAATTGATTACCATTTTAATTTTATGTAATTACATTTTAGACCATATAAAGGAGTCATTACACACATAATGTATGTAAGTATAAAACCATAATGAACTCACTATGTCCCTATGATGTACAAGGCAATGATAGAGTTGCAACTAAGTTGGCCCATGACATATACAAGTATGAAAACATGGAGATTATGGTATAGATAGAAATAATATGCACATTCAATTTGAGTGCATGTTAAATTTTAGATTAATGCATGAAATCATTACATGAAATCATTACTAAGAAACTCATGACTTCAAACTATTTATTGTAAACATAGGTGCTACAAGATAAATTAACAAAAAACAACAATTTAATAGGATTTATTTATCCCATTTAGAAGTGTGTATAATAAATGAATGTTTATTTATAGAAAATATAAAGATAGAGATGAGGATGAAACTCATTCTAGGAAAAAAAATAAGTAGGTGATAATGACAAGAGGCATGGAATATGTAAGGATATTTACTTCAAAAATATATTAATATCGTAAGCAAACTTAATCTAAAGTGTAATAAATGCATAAATACATAAATACAATTAAGAACAACTTAGGTGTGTAAAATGGATCTTGACAAACAAGTTCTAGATTAGGTACCCATGTATAAAAAAAAATTCTCCATTTAAGAAAGAGATATCTAGGACCCCAAAGGAAGAGAGAGGAGTGAATGTAAGGACCTTAGTATAACTACTGCATCATTTACATATATGACGAAATTCTTGAGAAAGATGCATTTAGTTTACCAAAAACACTTTGCCCCATATTTTCTAGAAATTGATCCCTACGGCTCCAATTCTTTCTCTAAATTTTTCTATAAGAAAATAAGGCATAAACAAAAGGCCCATTCGATTATTTTTTTCTATAAATCTTTTACCCATCACAACTATGCCCTTAAGCACAAACCTAGACATTTGCTCCTAATTATGTTCTTGCAAATATCAAGTCATCAAAGTCGTGTATACTACCAACACAACAATGCGATGGGATGTAATAGTGAAGATGAAGATTTTTTGTGTAGGATGATATTTTATAAACCAATCCTAGAAGAAAAAGAGAAAAACTAGAATATGATGATCTTAATGATTTTGTTGATAAAATTGACGAAGAACTCCCTTCTACAATGATGAACAAATCATGGAAAGATAGAGAAAAACAAAGAGATAGATTATCATTCATTAGAGGAAGAGGAAGAGGATGATACCTGTCTCTTTTTTCTATTATAATTATGCTCCTCGATTTCCTTCTTACACTCCCCAGCTTGAATATTAGGCTAGTAGACCAACTACCCCCATAATGCGCAAAGAATGTGTATCCTAAAAGAACAGACTAGAAATAAATTCTCTAAAGAAGTAAATGAATTATAAAAAAGATTTAAAAAATCCAACATTTGATCAAATTATAAGGGATGAGCCTAAATTAGATGAAGGGTATAGTTGGAGTACCTTTGAACAAAAATGTAATAGTAATCTAAATATTATTTAAATTTTAAAGAAATAAATCCAAAATTTGCTCCTCCTTATATAAGGAGCTAGTTTCATTAAAGAAATCCAAAAAAATAACCAATAAGGCAAGAACCTACAACTATATATATTGAAGACTTGAAAAAGATTTCTTTGAAGAACCAAAACAAATTTTAGATCTAAAAAAGTGTAATTTAGTAATATCTATCTTATTTTTTCTAGACCCAAAACCAAAACCAAAGCATATTGTAGTGTTAGTTCATGGGAGGTATATACAATTTATTTCTATCATAATCAATGGTAAGGCTATGATGCACAAATAGATGCTAATGTTTTTCTTTCCTTTTGTAAAGCTCCTACAATAAAGGATTGAGAACAACTTAGAGAGAGTAGTAAATATAGAAGCAAGGATGTATAAGGTGGTGTTTTTACCTATGATAAGTACAAGAATGAAGAAATTAAATTATCCTAGAAGGAGAAATTTAAATATATGATCTCTTTGAACTCAACAAAATGTTAGTTGATTTGTAGATGGTGGAAATTTTACTAATATATACTCTCCATATGGAAGCACTAATAAACATGTGTTTTTTACACTAAATAGAGAAATAATAAAAGCCCCTAGAGTAGTATATATTTCAGAGAAATCTCCTTCTACAATGGTTATTGTAGACACCTAAAACTTACACAACTAATTAAATGAATTTAATTTATTTAATCATCATTTATTCGTCTATTAATTAGACTAAGGTTTAGTTAATATCCATATCAGCGTATTAATCAAATTAAACACTTGATTAAAATCCATTTCTTCTAGCCTAACCTATTAATTAAACTAAGGTTTGATTAAGTACCCCTCTAGCCATTTAATTGAATAAATCTTATTTATTTAATTAAAACCCCTTTTCCCTTTTAATTGAATTTGCATTTAATTTAAAAATCCCTTTACATTTAAATAAATCATTATTTATTTGTGAATAGTCCTCCCCACTTGCAAAATCCTACAAATGCAAGTTGCATCCCTTTTGGCTAAAATAAATCTTTTATTTTATCTAAAATACCTATTTTCCTCCACTTGCATTCTCCTACATTTCCCATTAGCATGTTAACATTCTTCTAGAACCCCTCTAACCTCTCATTAATTAGCCTAATTCTTCTAATCATGTCACATCCCTAAATTTGGGGGAGTCACTTCTCCAAATTTGGAAGAAAGTCTTCTAAATGTGTTGCAGACTCTTCCTTCTTCAACAAGTTAACTTGTTGAGTCTTCCAAACTTGTAAGGTTGTCTAACTTTCAACAAGCTAACCTCCAAAATCTTCAAAGAGCATTTAATGCCTCTTACAAGACATCATCCTAGCCCATGACGGCTGTCCCTTTGGCCACCCCTCAACTTTGCACAAGATTTTACCTCTTGGACAATAGCATGCTCCCTTGGATAATAGCATTATCCAATGATGTCATCTCTTGAGGTTACCCCTAATGCTTACTTAGCATCTAATGCTTTATTAGAATCCTCTCAAGCCATCTCAAGGTGACATTTGTCAACTTAATATTGGATTGAATTCCCATCATGGATTGATAACTTTCAATCCTAGCCCTTGTTGAGATTTCTCAATCTCAACCATCCATTTCTCTATTTTCTCTATAAATAGAGCCCCTTTCTTCAATCTAATTATCCATCATCTTGTGCATCATATTTATAGTCATTTTGCAGGTTATCAAGGAGCTCAATTTGTCATCTTTAAGCACTTAGATCATCTTAGTTGCATGCTAGTTTATCTTTCATTATGTTGATAGTATCATGCTAATCCCATTTTCATGCTAGCTTAATTCATAAACATTGTATATCAACTTCATAGCAATATCCATATTAGTCTAATTAGTACACCATAAGATTTCAATTTGGAATCAATCTTAGTTTCATATCTTGCATTTCATCTTGCATTTCATCTCTTCATATCATTTGATCATTTAGCTAGGATCTTAGTTGCATTCATTTTGATCTTAGATCATATCATTTAAATCATGTTCTTTAGGTTGTCATCTTAAAGATCAAGTGCTCTTCCAAGTGAGGGCCACCTTGAATCTTGAAGATCCTTTGATATTGAGGACAATGAGATGATTTTGAGAGTTTTTTATTAACTGATGTGTTTGATTGATTTTAATCTCTAATGCAATGTCCCATTGGTTTGTTTGTGTCTCTTTTGCAGGTACCACAATCTAAGCATACATTTTTGGCACCCATTGTGGGGCTAGACCCCTAAATTGATCAAAATTTTAATGTTTTTGTGCAGGTTCGGCCAAGAAAAGTTTCAAAACTCTTTTAGTGCATACGTTGTATGCTTTAGCGCATTTATCCACTGCTTTAGTGCGTTTATCCACTGCTTTAGCGCATTTACCTAGTCTTTTAGCGCATTTGTAGTATGGATTAGTGCATAAGTTGTCTGTTTTAGCACATTTGCATGTTTGTCTTATTTTTGCCTCTGACAGTTTAGCGCACTTATACAGTATTTTAGCACATTCGCAGTACGGTTTAGCACATACGCAGTATGATTTAGTGCATTTGCACTCTATTTTAGCGCATTTGTAACAGAGGCAAAAACTTTGTAATCCACTTGGCAAATTAGGCTTGTCTAGCCCACCTAGTGATTAAGATTTTCACTAACTTCTTTGTTTGCAGGTTTCTAACAAATTCTTGCAGGTTGGAGGAGTTAAAATAGGAATTTGATTTCTTTCTAAGTTTTTTCAAATTTGGATAAAAAGAATTCATATTTCCCTTTTGGTAAAAAGAACTTCACATTTCGTTTTGGTGTTTTAAAATAAATCAAACTTGTTTTTGGGTTTAAAAAGAACATCACTTGCAAAGGTTGAAAAGAATCACAAATCAAACCTTCGTTTTCTTGCAAGTTAGGAACAAAAACACTTTGATTTAGGCTTTAAAAAAATCTTTTATTTTCTCGCAAAGGTAATGTAGTCACATAAATCTATCCATTTAATTAAATGAATATTTACTATTTATTTGATTAATAAATCCACTAGCCAACAGTTAATTAAATTAACATTTAATTAATTCATCCTCAACCATTCTCCTATTAATTAAATAAATTATTCAATTTATTTTAATTAATTCATTAAACCAAATTCATAATCAATTAAATGAATAAATCCTATTTATTTTATTTAATTCCCTTTCTTCTTTTAAATAAATAATTAAAACATTTATTTAAATCATTAAAAATCCCCCCCACTTGCATTCTCCTACAAATGCAAGTTGCAACCACAATTGAAATAAATTAATTTTATTTTAATTTAAATCCTATTTTCCCTCACCCACCAAACCCACTTGCAATCCTAAATTCCCTTCTAGACCATTCTAACCACTTTCTAAACCATTCCTAATTAGCCTAATCCATCCCCTAAATATTGTCACAACTTGGAGTCACTTCTCAAAGCCTTCAAAGTCTTTGAAAAACATTTAATTCTTTGTGTTCAACAAGCTAACCTCTAAAGTCTTTCAAACCACTAATGGCTCTTACATGACCATTTATGGCTCTTACATAACCATTTATGGTTAAATCCACTTGCCCCCATGGTTAGAGACTTTACCTCTAAGTCAACCCTCATTTGACTCATGGGTCTCTTCGAGCATTTATTGCTTTTACCATGGTTATCCTCACTAACTCTTGCACAAGAGTTTATCCATTGGATAAAGATATTATTTATTGGATAATGGATTTATTCTTTCAACTCAACATTAACCTTACCTCCCAAGTTAACCCTCAGGTCATGTCAAGCATTTAATGCTTCTTCCCTCTCCCCTCAACCCATCTCTTGTTGACAATTGTCATCCTGGGATTGGGTTAAAAGCCCTCACATAGATCATAAACCCATCAATCATGACCCTTGATGAGAATACTCAATCTTAGCCCTCCATTGCTCCATTTTACCTATAAATAGAGCTCATTTCTTCATAATCTAGATCTTGAAATCTTGTATGCATCTAATTTTTAGTGAAATTTAGAGAACATTTAGCATAATCATCTATATTTGTCATTTTGGGCTAAAATTAATATTAGATAATTAGATAATATATCATTTTAGCTTGTTCACATTTGCATTCTCATAATCATCCATTTTACAATCTTGAACCTCCATAAGACATCCAGAATAGTGCAAAAAGCTACTGAGAGCTACACTCATTTGGGAACTTGGAGAGGAGAGGAACACGGGAGGAGAAACTACAAGCATGGTGGAGGGCATTTGGAGATGTCTTGTTGCATTTCTTAGTTTCATTAAGCTTTTTGTTTTGTGTGTAGTGTCTCTCTTGATATGCTTGCTTAAGATAGTGTTTGATTTGTGATTTCTAACACTAACACTTGGTTTGTTGCTTGTGTGTTTGTTCTTGTTTTGACAATATCCTAACAATCCTTTTTGCAGAGCATCATTTGGTGAACCCAACGTGAATTGAACATGCAAACTCCTGATGTCTTTTTTTTTTTAAACTAATAACTTTTTCATGTTTTAATTGACACATAGGTCGCGCTTTAGCGCCATTGTTCACGCTCTAGCGCCTTCTAAAGTTGGCACTTTAGCGCTATTGTTCCTAATAATAGTGTTATTGTCTCTCAATTGGCACTATTGTCTTTCTTTTAGTGTTATTGACCATTAAATAGCACTATCATTCCTAATTTTAGCACTTTCAGCTCGTTGTTTGACATAATTAATTATGTTTGACAAAGTTCTTTTAGCGCTATTGTCTCTTTTTATAGCGCACTTGCACTTCTTTTAGCGCTTTCGTTGGTTATTTAGCGCTTTCATGTTAAATAGCGCTTATGTTCCGCACAGAGTAGCGCTATTGTAACAAAGAGTTGTAAATAATTTCCTTGTAACCGAAAAACCAAAAATATTAGGCTTGTAGAAGCCTAACAAACATGCGGATTTTACTAGCTTGTTATCTTTTGTGCAGGTTTGGACTAACCCCATTTTTGTAGGATTTCAAAAAAATTAAACTTAGGAAGTAAAATTATTTATGTTGCTAACTTTGTCTTTAAAGTTAGGATAAAATGAATTCACTTTCTTTTCTTGGTTAAAATCAACTTCACTTCCATTTTTGGGCTCTTAAAAAGAATCACACATTTTGTTTGGGCTTGTAAAAAAAGAACCTCATTTGTCAAGGTAAAAAGAACCACAAATTCAAAACCCAACAAAATTTCTTTTTGCAAGATAGGAACTATCTTTATTTTGGTGCTTAAAATCAACAAAACAAATTTTATTTCTTGCATCAACTTAAAAAAATCACAATCCACACTTCATTTTGGGCAAGATTAAAAAGAACAAGTCATTTGTCCCTTCAAATTCAATCGATTTACTTCAAGCAAAAACGTGTTCTCAATTCAATTGACCAGGATTTCAAGTTCTTCGATTACAAAACATTTTTCCTTGAAGTTAAAAAAAATGCCATTTTTGTTGGAGCAACATCTCCAAATAGTTAGATCACATTGTTATATTTTGGTTAAAAAGAACAAGTGTTTTTGGTGATTGGCACACTTGTGCAAAATTTTGTCGAGTGGTCCTACTTCTAACACACACTATCCTCTCCCTTGGCTTTCGTGGTCCTAGGTGCAAGAGAAAAGTGTTAGTAACACTCAAAATTTTATCTTTTTACAAGAGGCCAGCCAAGAGACACATCACTCTTGGGAATGACCTCACGCGGTTAATCCTTCGAGCCGCTATAGAAATCAGGTGTTAGCAAAAGTTGTAGCCTTGGGTATAGTTGTTCCTATAGTGTAACTTGTCGAAAGGGCATATGGGCCCCACCACAAGTTACAAGGCTCTTAAGTGAGTCATTGCAGAATGAACTTATGTCCAAAAACATCGAACATTACTAGACACCTTTTTATATAGAAACCCACCCGTTCTATTGATTGAGGATATTTGTGATAAATTCGATGCAAGAGCATAGATGGTTTTGCTCCCAAGATACTCACCATACATATTTTCTTGAGTAGAAACAGGGCTTTTTGAAAGGCTACTTGTAGCTTGATAAAAGTGGTTACTCCCCCATCATAGGGGTCATCTATCTGTTATGCTCGCGCAAGACTTAGTATATCACATCCTTACTTGCTACGGCGGGATTCATAAGGTATGTAGTACCAAAGTTGAAGAAATATCAAGATGTGGGCTGAAATTATCTCAACTGGTCATTTGACCTTAGGGATAAAGTGTGTTTGAAGTGTCTTCGTTTTGTGTCAGACCAGTGATAAATTGAACCAACTTTAGGGTTTTGGAAAAACATACACAAAAACATTTGAAAAGGGGTCAAAAAGTTCAAAGATTGGGTTGATTTAGACCCACAGTTATTTGTACCTTTTGAGGTAACATTATTGTGTTTGTGTGCTTGCTATGTTTTCTTGTCAAAGAAAATCATAACCAATTCAAAAACAAGTATTCATCCAACACAAATTTTCAAAACCAACATTTGGTAAAAATCAAAACAAAGTGCAAACAAGATATCAAATTATATGACCATCCTTCACATTTTGAGAAAGAAGAATCTTCATCAACATATCAATTTGAAGAAAAGACCATTAAGCTCAAAGGCTTTCATCAAAAGAAGGAAATTTTTCTATCTCAATAGACAAATTTTGTCTCACATAGAGCCTTCTTGTGTCATATGCGTCTATATCTTCAAGGAAAAACCAACGAGTTTGATCAAGAGTCTTTGAATGACAGAGCTTTTACTCAATATAGAGCTTTGAGTTATCATAAAAACAAAGGAGGCAAAATCAACCCTGCCTTCTTTCCAGACATTTGCATTACATATAACATAGCTCGGGAAGAACCACCAACCCCCGAGAGAGAAGAGGAAGAATTTGTCCCATATGTAACACAAAGTTTTTATTGAAGTTCCCATCCATTCTCACATTCATGCATCATCAATCCATTCCAACTCTCAAAACATAAAAAGGTCTTGTCTTAAGTTCTTTTTAGATATTGCTTGAAATCAAAACAACACATCACTTTTTAGAGTGTCTCTACATCTAGGATAAACTCATCCTAAGAGGCATTTCTATGCAGGTTAAAAATAGTCTATGAGTGCATCCTCTCATTACTAGATAGCTTGGTTTGTAACACATCTCAGCCCTTCCTATACCTTATCATATCAAACGTTGTTGACAACACAAAAAATAATTCATAAAAGGACTTTGGTAACATCAAACCTTTAGTGTTAGAGATCCATATGTTAAACACTTCACCAAACATTTATCTCTCATTCCATCACCAACTCATAATCATTTTCACCAAACTTAAAAGACAACTTTCAAATAAAATGGCTCAAACCAGAGCAAGGACTAGACAACTAGAGGTCGAAGAAGAAGAGGATGAAAATCTCAATGAATTTCAAGAAGCCCTTGGAGGAAATGAAAATGATGAAAATCCTAGTACTCCCACTCCTGAAGAAATAGAAAGGGCACAACACAACTCCCTCTTCAATTGAATTTTTGATGAGATCCTCAAAAACAACATTGATGCTCATTTTTTGAGACTTGCTCAAGAGGGAGCTAAACTACCCTCTGATTTTGATACCGCACAATTACGACAAGCATCGGAACACCATAGTTGTAATGAGGGTGGAAGAGGTCAAGATAACTTCAGATATGACCTTAATCAAGGAAATCCCCCACCTCCTCCTCCTCCTCCTAATGACATTGACATGTTGAGGCAACAAGTCAAGAATCTAGCCCAACAACTCCACAGTGGTGTGAAAACTACCCAGTTTTCACGTAATGATATTTGTCCCTATCCCTTTGATAGGAATCTACATATGCCACCCTTTTCACGAGGGTTTGAAACACCTAAGTTTGAAAAGTATCGAGGAAAAGGAGACCCTAGATATCATGTCAGGTAATTTCACTCAGCTTGCCTAGAAGTGGAATATGAAGACACATATCTAATGCGCCTCTTTCCTCAGAGTTTGGGAGGGACAACCACACAATGGTTTTCCCGTTTAATAGGTGGCATTAGGACATTCGAAGAACTGGTCCAAAAGTTCATCACACATTATTCACACAACATAGAATGCGATGTCACCATGGCAGTTCTGTGTAATACCAAGCAAAAACCAAGGGAGCTATTTTCAGCTTTCCTGCAATGGTGGAGACAACTATCTAGTAGACATTCTCTTCATCTACCTGAACGAGAGCTAGTGGAAATATTTATTTCCAACTTGAACAATGAAATGGAATTCCACCTAGACATGAAGGGCACAAAATCCTTTGCTAACATGATCACCCAGGGGTTAAAATGTGAACGAGCCCTCATTAAAAAGGGACTTATCAAGATATACAATGAACCAAAAGATGACCCTCGCTCGCACTTTAACAGTGATAAACCCAACTTCTGGAATAAAAACAAAAACATCGTCAATGACGGGGTTGTAGATGCAAGGACTATAAAGAGTGCACAACCTATGGTCCAATTTGTGGGGCAAAATCCCCCTCCTAAAAACAACATAGTTGCTCCTCCCCAAAATCAAGGATGCAATATGCCGCAAGAGGAACCAAGACAATGACAACAAAATTATAAACCAAAACGTACATACACTCCCTTAGGGGAACCTATTGAAACAGTGTTACGTCAATTGGTCTCTTCAAATTTGGTGACCTTACCAAAGACATCTAACTACGAACCTCAGGTCAAACCTCCATGGTGGAGAGATAATGAACATTGCAAATTCCATCAAGAGAAAGGGCATAAAACAAGTAACTGTCATAGACTGAAAGATCTTGTTCAAGATCTTATTGACTGAGGAGAGATTGAAATTGAAGGACACGACCCAAAGACCTCAAATAATGATCGTCTCATGTTTAAGAATCCACTTCCATCACAAGATCAAAAGGGTCCTTCCACTTCAGGGCGAAACACAGATACAACTAATTATACGCGAGCTGCCTATAATTACACTATGAATCGCCTATACGATGCCAATGAACAAATTGCAACCATTACCATCAAAGATCCAAACCCTACTTGCAATGTTGTTACGCGTCATAGCAAGATCACCATTAAAGCAGCTCCACAAGGCACAACATCCATCCCAAAGCAGTAAAACCTTTTGGAACAGTTAGATAAGACGCCCACACTTATATCCATTTTAGAGCTTTTGTGCCTATCCCCATCTCATAAAACAATCTTGGATCAAGCTCTCCAAGAGGCGTCGGTCCCTGCCAATCTAAATACAGACCAATTTCAAGCTATGGTTGGTAATCTGAGGTCATCACCATGTCTCACTTTCTCTGAAAGCAACAATACATCCTTCCAACAACTTCATAATGCCTCACTCCATATTCAAGGATTTATCAACCAACACAGGATCAAGCGAGTCTTGATTGACAATGGAGCAAGCCTAAATATATGTACATTACAATTTGTCACAACATTGGGATATGCAGTTGAATCAGTGGACCCCCACAAAAAGATAACCATAAAAATCTATGATGATGCGGAGTGTTCTTCAAAAGGAGCAGTTGTGTTACCTATCCGGGCAAGCCTAGTGGTGAAGAACATCATATGTCAAGTTCTGGACCTTCCTCTGTCGTATAATTTGTTGTTAGGAAGACCTTGGATACACGCCATGAAAGCTGTTCCATCCACCTATCACTAGTGTATCAAGTTTCCTCATAACGGTGTAGAAATTACAATCCTAGGTGATGCAAATCCATTTGCATATCGTAACAATATCAACCATTAGCTAGAGATTATCGTTCCCAACAATAGAGAATTTATCCCATCCACATCATATGTAAGTCCAACCTCTCTTTTTAGTTCAAACACCACTATACCAAAGCAAGAGAAGCTAAAAATGAAAATGGCAAAGGAAGGTCCTGGGGAATACAATCTAAGCCAACTCTTTTGTGTTGGGCAACTACCTGTAAGTTCTGGTACTAAATGTAAAGTACAAATGCCAATAGCTAACAAGATGAGAGGGGGGGGTGAATCATACAAACTTAATCTTCCATAAAATCAATAGATTCAACCTCGGTAACTTATACTTCAACAATATAACCAAAAACTGCTAAACATGCAAACTCATGAACACATAATCATCATAACACATATAACACCAGATTTAACATGGAAACCCAAATAGGGATCTACCACTATGGGATTTCGGACCCACTAAGAAATATACTCTTCTAGAGTATGCTCCATTAAAAGCAAATCTTGTTAAAGATTACAAACACATTGCTAGATGTGACCCGGTTAAGGGATTTCCCTCAGATCTGTTAGGATCTTCACTTTGTTAGAAGTGACCTTGTTAAAGGATTTCATACACTCATTTAGAATGTTACCTTGCTAGAGGGTTTACAAATA
Organism: Cryptomeria japonica; assembly: GCF_030272615.1. Lineage (NCBI taxonomy): Eukaryota > Viridiplantae > Streptophyta > Pinopsida > Cupressales > Cupressaceae > Cryptomeria > Cryptomeria japonica. Next base: position 543,358,486 of record NC_081409.1, read on the forward strand.
AGACTGTTAGGTCCACTTGGTTAAGATATTTTTTGTCACTTACAAAATAACAGTAATAAAATATATCTGCAACTTCACATCTAAAATGCTAAAGCAGATTCTTATTTGCTCAAAACAATCTAGTCATAGGACTTATCTTGTCCCTCTGTTGGGCTCCCTACTCTGTTATTCAAACAAGTATTCAAGCTTCTGTGCTTGGTAATCACTATGTAGCATCCCTGTGCTTACACTTTCCCGCATACATTGTTTATCAACAATTCCTTATTTATAAACAATTGCTAACCGCTTAATCTCCTTGATCACATTTCCCATGATCAATCTTAGCCATCAGATCTTCAAACTTGACTAGGTTCAATGTATCCTTCTGATTTGAAAATGTTTTACCTTGCCTAGGGACTTGCATTCCTTTCTTGGAACTTGCACAAGGTTATTGCGGTTCAATCTGAGCTACAGATCTTCCTACTGATTTTCCTTTGCCATAGATCCTTAACAAACTTCATGCACGGCATACCAATAATTTATACATCTCTAGCTAATCATTGTCCTTCATTAAATAATGCTTTTATCCATCCAATGCGATCTGTCATAACTCGGTTGCAACTCGGTAAATACTAAACTTTACTCAGTAGACATTCCACCTTCATTAACTGATATCGATAACCTTAGGGTTTACCGACTAGGTTCCTTAGGGTTTATCGACTAGGTTCTTTGCTTGGTGACATAGTATAGTATTAACCTTACAATCAACAACATATGTAGGATATCAAAACAATCTAAACATCATGATCTCATCATTGTCTAACTCGGTAATAGTTGCCCATTGAATAACTTATTTCTCCCCTTATTCATCACATTCTTTCTATGTCTTTTACCGACATCATAGTTCTCTTCAAATCAATCTTCTCAAAATATGGCAACATCATACTGAATCAGAAAATCAAGTTCTTGACATCAATGAAAAAATAATGTTATAAAGATAGTTATCATCCTTGTTTAGTTATATCAAATAATCTTCAACAACCTTCTCAATATCCTTACTGAATATCAACAATCTTATGATATTGAAATACCAACAATATCCCCCTTTGGTATTGATGGCAAAACCAACTTTTAAATGGTAATACCAACAAGATATTCAAATTGATTTGGATTCAAATTGTTGTTAGACTTCTCCTATTATCCTTGAGTTGTTAAAATCTTCTGAAGTCTTCTCCCTTTTTCATTAGGCTTCTGAGCCATTGTCTTGCATTTAGTCTTCTCTATTTTGCAATCTTCTCCCCCTGTCATTAGTCTTCTGTTATTTTCATCATTTAGGGCTTTACCTTTCAGTCAACCATTTAGTCTTCTCCCCCTTTGACAACAATGCCAAAAAGTAAAAGAACTAAATCATGATTTCTTCCCCTGTGAAGTGATTTGCCTTGCTATGTATCATCTTAGTCTCGATCAGAGCAACTTGTCTCTATTCACTATTCCTGCACACCTTTAGAAAACCTTCTAAAGTGCGTAAATCAGCATCAATCCACACATAATATTCTGTAGATTCATCGAATTGATGCTTTCACCGAACTATGTCAGTGAGTAGAAGATAAGGGTAGGACCCCTAACTTGCTTCTGAGATACTCAAAAGTGTCCCTTGGCAGTGGCTTTGTGAAGATGTCTGCTAATTTCTCTTTTGAACTGATATATTCCAGCACAACTTTCTTCTCTTGAAATTCTTCTCTGAGATAATGATACTTTATAGATATATGCTTTGTCTTAGAGTGCATTACTGGATTCTTTGAAATGTTAATGGCACTAGTATTATCATAGAATATAGTTACTGGCTCGATAACTTTCTCATTTATACCTTCCAACAGTTGTTTGATCCATGCTATATTGGTACAATTCAATGTTGCAGCAACATATTTAGCTTTTGTTGTTGACTGTGAGATACATCCTTGTTTCTTGCTAAGCCAACTCACTAGTCTTTCTCCTATTTCTCCTAAAAGAAAGCTCCACCACTTGTGCTTTTCCTATCATCTATGTTGTCTGCCCAATCAGCATCAGTATAAACTTTTAAATCAAAATCATTCCTCTTTTCATATACTAAGCCATAATCTTCAGTGCCTCTCAGGTATTTGAAAATTCTCTTGATTGCTATCATATGGGTTTCCTTGGGATCTGCAGAAAATCTTGCAACAATACCTACTGCATGTGCTATATCCGGTCTACTATGCACAACATATTGCAACTTTCCAATCATAGATCGGTAAAGTGTCTCACCAACAGATGTAGATTCATCATTCTTTGATAGTTTACAGTTAGTAGTTATATGAGTACTTGCTGGTTTAGAATCCTCCATTCCAAATTTCTTCAAGATTTCCTTTATGTACTTGGATTGAGTAATGAAAATCTCATCTTTCATTTGCAATACCTGTAAACCCGATAAAATATTTTATCTCACTGATTAGTGACATCTCAAATTCTTTGCACATTTCATTACCAAAGTTCTTGCATAAGGAGTCATTACCACAAAATATAATGTCATCAACAAATATGGCTGAGATCAGTATTCCATTATCCTCATCATTCTTCATGTACATATTGTTGTTTTCACTTGTCCTTATAAAACCAATCTTGATTAAGTAAGAGTGCAGTCTCTCATACCATGCTCTAGGTGCTTGTTTCAGACCATATAAAGCTTTGTTTAGTTTACATACCTGATCTTTACTCTTGTCTTCAACAAATCCTTCAGGTTGTTCAATGTAAACTTCTTCTTCTAGTATACCATTCAAAAATGCAAATTTAACATCCATTTGATATACCTTGAAATTTTTGAAAGCAGAATATGCCAACAATGTTCTTACTCCCTCAAGTCTAGCCACAGGTGCAAAAGTCTCACCATAATCTATTCCTTCTTCTTGAGCATAACCTTTGCAAACTAGTCTTGCTTTGTTGTGAATGACCTCACCTTTTTCATTTAGCTTGTTTCTGAAAATCCACTTTGTACCGATTACATTTTTGTCCTTTGGTCTTGGGATCAGTGTTCATGCGTCATTCTTCTTGATTTGATCAATCTCTTCTATCATAGAATTTACCCAATCTTCACTATTAAATGCCTCTTTTACTATTCTCAGTTCAAATTCAGATATCAAACATGTGTTTTGTCTCAGTTTGTTCCTTGTCATCACTGGATCATCCTTATCTCCTATAATCTGACTTGATGCATGATGTCTTCTGACATATTTGACTAATATAGGCTCGGTAGGTTCTGTATGATCTTCTTCATCACTCAATAACTAGACATTATCTTCATTTTCTTCAGCAACTTTCTCGGTAGGACTTCTCGGTTGAACATAAACAAATTCCTCATAATCTTATGGTTCTTTGGAATTTCCTTCATCATTTCTTTCTACAAATTCATCAATTTTCACATTTGCACTTTCCACTATTTTGTTAGATGATTTGATCAGACATTTAAATGCTTTACTTCTAGAAGAATAACCAAGAAATGTTCCTTCTTCACTTTTCTAATCAAACTTTTCATTTCTGTCATCTTTGTGAACATAGCATCTACTTCCAAAGATTTTAAAATAACTTACATTAGGTTTCTTGTCATACCAGATCTCATATGGTGTCTTCATAGTTCCTTTCTTCAGTTGAACTCAGTTTAGGGTGTAAACTGCAGTGCTGATTGCTTCTCTCCAAAATGTTTGAGGTACCCTCTTTTCTATCATCAGGGTTCTGGCACAATCCATAATTGATCTGTTTCTTCTCTCGGCTATCCCATTTTGCTGAGGTGTTCTCGGTGTAGATACTTGCCTTTTTATACCATGATCATTGCAGAATAAGTTAAATTCATCAAAAGTGAATTCTCCTCCTCTATCAGATCTAAGACATTTCAGTTGTCTTCTTGTTTCATTTTCAACTCTTGCCTTGTACCATTTAAACATTTGAAAAGCTTCTGATTTTTCTTTTAAAAACATGACTGACATCATCCTTGAGTAATCATCCACAAATAATATGAAATATTTATCACCATAATAACTGTGAACTTTCATGGGACCACAAAGATCAGTGTGTACTAGGTCTAAAATTCCTTTAGAAGTGTAAGACTTACTTGTAAAGCTTGATCTTGTCATCTTACCCATCTGACATCCTCGACACATAGCATTCATAGGTTTTTCAAGACTCGATAGACCTCTTACTCGGTGCTTCTTACTTATTTTGATCAGATTATCAAAATTTACATGACAAAACCTTTTATGCCATAACCAAGTATCATCTATCATAGCATACAGACACTTGTTCCGATTTGAGTCAAGATGAAATGTATTACCTTTTGTTTGTGTCCTGGTAGCAGCTAACTTTCCATGCTTGTCATGAACTTTGACAATTCCTTTCTAAAATTCTATTCGGTATCCTGTATTGTTTAGTTGTTCTACACTCAACAAATTTTATTTCAAACCTTCAACCCAGTATACATCATCACATTTAGCATTGTCAAGAAGTGTTATAGATCCTTTACCTTTCACTGGACATGGTGCATCATTACCAAATCTTACATAGCCTCCATCTTAGCCTTCTAATTTAACAAACTTGTGTTTATCACCTGTCATATGATGTGAGCATCCATTGTCTATGATCCAAGAATCATTATTATTTATGTGAGATATTAGGGCTTTTTCTTCATACCTTTCTTCATCAGATCCATCTTTAATAGCCACATAAACAACTTCTTTTGTATCATTTTTATTAGATTTGTCATCATTGGATTCCTCATCAGCTACTAGACATGTCTTTTTATCTCTCCTTCTGAAGTCTCGGTGTCCTCTATATTGGTTGTCTTTCTACCTGTTATCTCGGTATTCTCTCTTTTCACTATATCCTTTGTTAGGGCAGTTAGAAGCCATATGTCCTATTTTATCACAATTGAAACATTTTAAAGGTAGCTTTCCTTTATACTTACCTTTGCCTCTCAGTAACCTTCTGGCTAATAATGCTTCAAACTCTTCTTGCTTCTTTATTTCCTCATACAGTTTGTGCACTTCTTCCATGTTCTTACAAAATCTTTCACTTGCTCCACTATGATTTCCTTCAGAGTACTTACTTATTCTATCATTGTAATCATCAATTTCACCAATATGAAAAGAACTGAATGCAGATTCTACTTTATTTACCAATGACCCACTGTTATCAAAATTACTTAACTCAAATGTATGTAGCTTACCAATAGTAGCATCCAAAGAACTGGCATGTTAGGTACAGACCTCAATTCATTGATTGCAGAGACTCGAATAGCATAAGCAGGTAGAAGGGTTCTTGACAACTTACTTGTTACATCCTTTTCTTCAATAGTTCCTCCTGCTCCTTTAATTTGATTGACAATCTCCTTTAGCCTTGTACTGTATTGGGTTATGTTCTCACCTTCATTCATTCTCATGGATTCAAGTTGTCCTCTTAGACTATCTACTTTTGCTCTTTGAACATGTTCATCACTGCCATACATAGATATAAGCTTAGTCCACATTTCTTTTGCATCATTACAACCTTCTAGGTCATTAAACTCTGAGTCAGTCAATGCTGATGTTATTTCTATCATAGCTTGAATATGTTCTTGCTTTTCCTTTACCTCTTCCAAGGTCATTGGATTGGTGCTCGGTGCAATGTAATCATTCTCCAGATAATATGTAGTGTATTCTCCAATTCCTGATAAATGCAGCTTCATCCTTTTCTTCCATGTGGAGAAACTTGACTTGTTCAGCTTCGATGCATCCCTTTTATACATCTTCGGATCTTTGCCTCAAGTATCTTTAAACTTTTTCTTCTAGAGTCCAAAGCTCTGATACCAATTGTAAGTTCTGATACTAAATGTAAAGTACAGATGCCAATAGCTAACAAGATGAGAGGGGGGGGATGAATCATACAAACTTAATCTTCCATAAAATCAACAGATTTAACCTCGGTAACTTATACTTCAACAATATAACCAAAAACTGCTAAACATGCAAACTCATGAACATATAATCATCATAACACATATAACACCGGATTTAACGTGGAAACCCAAATAGGGAAAAACCACTATGGGATTTCGGACCCACTAAGAAATATACTCTTCTAGAGTATGCTCGGTTAAAGGCAAATCATGTTAAAGATTGCAAACACATTGCTAGATGTGACCCGGTTAAGGGATTTCCCTCAGATCTGTTAGGATCTTCACTTTGTTAGAAGTGACCTTGTTAAAGGATTTCAAACACTCATTTAGAATGCTACCTTGCTAGAGGGTTTACAAATAAGACTGTTAGGTCCACTCGGTTAAGAGATTTTCGGTCACTTACAAAATAACAGTAATAAAATATATCTGCAACTTCACATCTAAAATGCTAAAGCAGAATCTTATTTGCTCAAAACAATTTAGTCATAGGACTTATCGTGTCCCTCTGTTGGGCTCCCTACTCTATTATTCAAATAGGTCTTCAAGCTTCTGTGCTCAGTAATCACTATGTAGCATCCCTGTGCTTACACTTGCCCGCATACATTGTTTATCAACAATTCCTTATTTATAAACAATTGCTAACCGCTTAATCTCCTTGATCACATTTCCCATGATCAATATTAGCCATCAGATCTTCAAACTTGACTAGGTTCAATTTACCCTTCTGATCTAAAAATGTTTTACTTTGCCTAGGGACTTGCATTCCTTTCTTGGAACTTGCACAAGGTTATTGCCGTTCAATCTAAGCTATAGATCTTCCTGCTGATTTTCCTTTGCCATTGATCCTTGACAAACTTCATGCACGACATACCAATCATTTATACATCTCCAGCTAATCATTGTCCTTCATTAAATAATGCTTTTATTCATCCAATGCGATCTATCATAACTCGGTTGCAACTCGATAAATACTAAACTTTACTCAGTAGACATTCCACCTTCATTAACCGATATCGATAACCTTAGGGTTTACCGACTAGGTTCCTTAGGGTTTATCGACTAGGTTCTTTGCTCGGTGACATAGTATAGTATTAACCTTACAATCAACAACATATGTAGGATATCAAAACAATCTAAACATCATGATCTCATCATTGTCCTACTCGATAATAGTTGCCCATTGAATAACTTATTTCTCCCCTTATTCATCACATTCTTTCTGTGTCTTTTACCGACATCATAATTCTCTTCAAATCAATCTTCTCAAGATATGGAAACATCATACTGAATCAGAAAATCAATTTCTTGACATCAATGACAAAATAATGTTATAAAGATAGTTATCATCCTTGTTTAGTTATATCAAATAATCTTCAACAACCTTCTCAATATCCTTATTGAATATCAACAATCTTCTGATATTGAAATGCCAACACTACCCACTTCCCCTAGAACTCATGGTAAGCCTCAAAGCTTAGTTCAAGCACCATTGGTCAAGCCACCATGCACTTTGGTGCCTTTTATCCTTGGAAAGAGTTAGGAAGAGGAGACCAGAGATGAGGACTTAGAAGAATGGATCTATAAAGACCCTATCACCATGGAAATCCCACAAGCTAAGCTTCCCACAGATCAATATGGAAAAGGCCTTACCATTATGCAAAGAATGGGCTATGATGGTCAGAGTGCTTTGGGACCTTGTAAGAAAGGACGACACGAGCTATTGCAGCTTGAATTAAAGCCTAAAGATAACACTGTATTAGGCTTTCAAAAGGAAACTCTTCCTAAGCTCAAATTCAAAGGGAAACCCAACAAACCTCTATATCAGCCTAATACTCTAAAGAGGCCACCCTTGATTATATCAGCAGCACCAAGAATCGCACCGACTACCCCAATGAGGCTGAGAATCCCATTAATACCATCCACAACACCAATCATACTACCAATCAAACCAACAACCCCATCAGCAGCAGCAACCATATCAACAACACCATTAACAGTATCAGAACCCCCAACAGTATCGACAACACTGATAATTCCATCAGAAACAACAGATTCAACAACGCCGATACTCCCAGTATTAGATTCACTTATCCCAATAATCCTCCCCGCAGCACCAACCATTCCATCTCCAAAGGTACATCAGCCAATTATACCTACAGTGTTTAACTCAAAAGATATCACAGTTTGGTATAGTAATCGAATGCTGGAAAGCAACTTAGAGACCGATTCACATGAGTTGGAATTCGATTCCGTACATCTCAATACTTCAGATGAGGAAGATGCATCACCACCTCCACCTCGCAAAGAAATCCATGTTTACGAAGAAGCACATATTAAAACCTCTTGGGTTCCTGAACTGGAAACACCATCCACAGACCCTACGTCACATCCTATGCCTAATTCTAACAAGGAGAGTACCATCAACGACCTTCACCACAATGTCTTAACCCTTACTGACACATCTTATTAACTTAACCTGATCGATGAGGCAATGCCCATTATCCATCCTGAACTCATCGAATGGAACCAATCTAATCCCCCTTGCCTTGACCAATTCCAAAATGATGAGGCGATCATTGACTTTTTGGAACTACGGGATAACATACCGAGCAGGGATCACAAAGCTAGATTCACCATTGAACTTAATAGCGCCGCATACTTTGGGGCGGATGCCAAACCTTTCAGCTACAAAAATATCACAATAAAACATGGATCTTCCAGTGAAAACCACACTGTGGCACTGTTTGATCCCAAAAATGTAAAAAGAAAGAGCATATCCAACGGTGAAAACCTCTTTGAAGTGCCTATGGATGAAAGGTTTGACATCCTCCCCTCTAGTGCAAATCAGGAACGATCAACAATCCTCATCGAGGAAACAAAAGAATTCAACATGGGGACCCCTGAGACTCCTCACCACATACATCTGGCATCTCTTTTAACTCCAGAGGAACAAACTAAGTTTGTCAAATTCTTCTAGAAGCGTCAGATCAACTTTGCATGGTCATATGCAGACATGCCTGGTCTGGATCCTGATTTAGTCATGCATCACCTCACCGTAGTAGAAGGAGCTAAACCAGTAAAACAAAAGCTTCACAAGATGCACCCCCAAATTGTGGTGCTAGTTAAAGCAGAACTTAAGAAACTCCTGGATGTTGGTTTCATCCGACCAATCGATTATGCAGATTGGATCTCCAACATTGTACCTTTCGGCAAACCAAATGGGGGCATCCATATCTGTACTGACTTCAGAGATCTAAACAAGGTATATCCTAAAGATGACTTCCCCCTACCAAACATTGACATGATCGTGGACCTAACAGTAGGACATGCCATTCTTTCTCTCATAGGTGGCTTTTCAGGGTATAACCAGATAAAGATCGCTCCAGAAGATCAACATAAAAGTGCTTTCACATGCCCATGGGGAACATACTATTGGAATGTGATGCCTTTTGGTCTAAAGAATGCAGGGGTGACCTATCAAAGAGAAATGACCACCATGTTTCATGATATGATGCATACCATAATGGAGGATTATGTTGATGACTTACTGGCAAAATCATTAACAAGAGAAGGTCATCTTGCAATATTAGAGAGAATATTTGACAGACTAGAACAATATCATGTTCGACTCAATCCAAAGAAATGTGTCTTCGGAGTAACCTCGGGGAAGCTTCTAGGATACATTGTCTCAAGCAAAGGCATTGAGGTCGACCTGGCAAAGGTCAAAGAAATCATGGACATGCCACCTCCAAGGAACATCAGCCAGCTAAGGACACTACAAGAGCAGCTACAAATCCATCTAAAGATTCATTGCGCAACTAGCAAATAAGTGTCATCCCTTTACACATCTGTTACACAAAAATTTCTGCTTTCAATGGGATGCTAGATGTCAGCAAGCATTCCAGATGCTTAAGGACTATCTCATGAATACATTGTTGTTGATCCCACCAGATCCAAATAGACTCTATTGCTCTATATTTAAGCAACTAATACAACATTGGGAGTACTACTGGCACAACACAATGCAGAAGGGAAAGAGTGTGTTGTATACTACATCTCTCACACAGTAGTCGGCTATGAACTCAATTGCACACCTATTGAGCGAGATTGCCTAGCAGTAATCTTGGCAGCCACTAAACTGAGGCACTACCTGTTAACAGATAAAGTACAACTCATTGCAAAGATCGATCCACTAAAGTCCTGGCCAAATGGCTGATGATTCTGAATGAATTTGAGATTGAGTATGTGGACCATAAAGCTATCAAGGGCCAAGTTTTTGCAGATCAGTTGGTCGATGCACCCCTTATAGGTGATCATCCTCTTGTTTCCAATTTTCTAGGTGAAGAAATCTTCATGATCACAGCAACACAACCATGGAAACTATACTTTGACGGTTCATATACTAGGCATGGCTCGGGGTTAGGCATTCTGTTTATCACACCTCAAGGTGACAGCATCCTGAAGTCTTACAGGCTAACTTTTCCATGTACAAAAAACATAGAAGAATATGAGGCCCTGATCACTCGACTCAGACTAGCCATACAATGGAAACTGAAAGAGCTACAGATATATGGAGACTCCCAACTAGTCATCTGACAAGTCACAGATGAATATCAGACCAATGATGATAAACTCATCATACAAGCAAATGGTGGATAGTTTAAAAGCATCATTTATGACTATCACCTTTGAGCAAATACCTAGAGATCATAATCGATTTGCTGACGCTATGGCTACCATTGCATCTCTCCTAGATCTTCCACAGAATTCAACACGCTACAAGTTCTTGGTAGAACAGCTTTGGATTCTCGCTTATGATATCCTCGAATCCGAGATGATATGTCGCCTTGTTGGTTCTGAATCCCTATGGTATGGTGAGTTCTACACCTACCTCCGCGAACACACACTTCCTTCTAACCAATCGAATAACCAATGCAAAACCTTCATTCGCCAAACCGCTCGATACACCATCATTGCTAAAACCCTATACCAAGGCAGTCTCAATGGTACTCTCCTTCAATGTCTGGAACATGATGAGACAACAAAGGCCTTGGAAGAGGTACATGAAAGAATTTGTGGGACTCACTCAAGTGGTCCTTCCTTAGCAAAGAAGATCATGCACGTTGGATACTATTGATCGTCCATGGAAAAAGACTCCTACTATTTTGTCAGAAAATGCAAGAAATGTCAAGTTCATGGAGACCTGATACATGCACTAGCACAGGAATTGAAACAAATCACAACACCTTGGCCCTTTTGTCAATGGGGACTTGACCTTGTGGTTAAAATTCATCCATCTTCATCCAACAACCACAAATTCATTATTACCACCATTGAATACTTCACAAAATGGATCAAAGTTGTTCCACTTACCCAAGTCACCGGCAAGAAGATCGCCTCATTCATCCTTAATTACATCATCTATCGGTATTGTGTACCCATGTCCATGATCACAGATAACAGGCTTCCTTTCAAAAATCAGGATGTCCATGAGCTCTGTGAGAAGTTTCACATCCAACATTGCTTTTCTACTCCCTATTACCCACAAGGAAATGGTCAGGCCGAAGCATCGCATCGAATAAGAACATATTGAGAATCCTCAAGAAGATAGTCAATGATGTCAATCGTGATTGGCACGTTCAATTAAATCCATCGCTATGGGCGTATCGAACTAGCATTTGAACCCCTACAGGTGCAACTCCCTACTCACTGGTCTATGGCACAGAAGCCATCCTTCCTATTGAGGTTGGGATACCATCTCTATGGGTTTCCTTGCATAATCTGATAGATTATGAATCATACCGAGTCTCCCATCTTCAAGACTTGGAACTACTTGATGAAAGGCGACAAGCTGCATACAACCAATTCAAAGTCTATTAGCAGCGCATGAGCAAAAGCTATAATCACCGAGTTAGACCTCGTATATTTGAGGTAGGTGATCTTGTTCTCAGAGAGAATCCTCATAACCAACCAAATAGAGAACATCAAGGAAAGTTTGAATCAAACTGGTTCGGTCCATATGTTATCACTGTTGTATTTGGGTCCGGGGCATATCAGTTGGCTACTTTAGAAGGAGAATCACTAGCAGATCCAATCAACAACATGCACCTCAAACGGTTTTATACATAAGTTGTACAGAGCACCAGGCTCCAATACATTCAGATAAATGTTCTGAATAAAATACAAAAAAATCAAAATAGTAAAGAAAAATCATGCATCCAAATGGTGAACAACCACTTCGGTGGCACCTTGGGTAGGTATGATGGTGAAAACCTGGCAAACAGGCACCACTCATAAAGGCTATGGATTCATTATCTTTTAGACTTGCTGCGATCACATTCATTGCATCCAATCATCCATCAGTCAAACCATGGCTTGTTAGTGATCTACAATCAAGGATAGTACTTCATGCATCTTGCATCCCGCTTTTTCATAGTCATATCTAAACTGGGGGAAATGCTCTTAACCTATTGATGGAAGTGGATTCTACATTACTTGTGATTCATTGAGTTCTTCATTCAAAAACAACTCACAAAATCCAAAAACATCCAAAGTTGTCTCACAAAATTTGAAAACATTCAAAAACAACTCCCAAAATCCAAAAACATCATAAAACATAAAAAACCAATCAACAACATGGCAACGCATAAAAAACCTTTGTACATACGCATCGCCACAGACATCAAACAAATATTTTGAGCTACTCAAACGATGATCACTTATCAAATCAACCAAACAATCAACACAGGTACACAACTATCTTAACAAGGATGCATCCTTCCTTACCAAAACAAAGACATGATAACATTTTCTTTGACAAGAAAATTATGTTTAAGCTATCAAGTACTTGGTTAGTTTGATATAGTTATTTATTCATTTATATCAGGTTCCTACGCTACTCTGGGATATCCACAAGTGATTAGAGTAGCCAAGATGGTTCCTAAGTATCATTTTGTTTATTGTCTATGAATTGTTCCAATGAAGTTTGAGGACATGTACTAATGGTGTTTACGTGGGAATTTCACTAAGCTATGTGATCCTATGCAAAAATCTAGTAATGGATCACTATGGCTTGCTAACTACAGCGTATACCTCGACCATCTGCACATGAACCAAAATGGAGGGTCCATATTCTTTATCTATGTTGCTTGCTTATAGGTACAATACTCCAAACTTGGTTCCTACTACCTCATCCAAGATTGATACTACCAATGCTCAATGATGAACAAAATAAATCACTATGGATCATCATTTCATCTCATCTGTTTATATTGCAATTCGTTGCATATCACCCATCCATTTGATCATTCATTATTCATATTTATGGTTTTGTATGCAAGTGTGAACAAGTTAAAATACAAGAATTTATTTAATATGAATTGTTCTTGGATACAAATCATGACAGATTTCTTTGATACATCATCAGTGCATCATACAATTTCTCACCAACTTGCATTCATCTATCATGAATGCATGACATCATCAATTCATTGCATTTTAGCTGCATTTAAATGCATCTAGTTCATTATCTTTTACTTGCATGTAGGTTCATTACATCCATTTTAGATATTCATTTAAGTGCATTTAATATCATTTAGTTGCATTCATTATCATTTACTTACATTAGCATCCTTACATCATTTCATCGTTGCAAATAAAGGCATTTAGATTCATTTGTATAAATTTCCCATTATTTCATTTTCTACCATTATTAGCCATTAACGTACATTCATTTAGTCATCTAAGTACAACTAGATGTCTTTTAAATAATTCATCATCATTTAAGTTTGTTTACAATACATTCATCTAGATTCATTTAGTTACATTCATTTGCATTTATCTATCTATTAGTTAAGTACATTCATCTATCCATCCAATATCTTCTTATACTCATTCATTTCATTCTCATCTGGATTCATCAAGATGCATTCATTATCCTTTTAATTTCATTAAGGTGCAGTTATTCATTATCCCTTAGTTGCATTTATTTGCATTATCATTTCATTTTCCTTTATCACTTAGTAATATTTTAAGTCACTTAGAATCATAACATAAACATTTGCCTCAACATTTGTTTATTTCATTTTAAAGTGCATTCATTTAAGATCATCACATAAACATTTGAATCACCATTTGTTTATCCATTTTGCATTCATTTTTAACCATCTATAAAAATTTACATAAACCATTCGATTCATTACATTTCATCATATCAAACACAAGATGCATCTCATCATATCATCAACATTAACAAAAAAGTACTATCTATCTCATAGTCAACAACATCCATTCATCATTTTGCATACATCATCATCATGGCATTGCATACATAAAGCATTACAACAACGCATCATACATATATTAACCTACATCCACATATTAGCATCACACTCATAAACATGCATATAGACATCATAAAATCATCATCGCATGCATATAGAAATCATCTCATCAACATATACATCTAGCAAGTAAAAACATCCATCTAAGCATAAATCATAAATCATCATCCTGCATAAATCCATACATATCATCACAAAATATGGGATCTCCTCATATATCATATCATATATCAGCTCGCAAAAACATACACGTATCAGAGTACAGTGATGTCAAAAATATCGACTACCAAGAGCCATCCAAGTCACAGTCCAAAATGACAATGTAATAAAATACATAAATCTCTCTCAAATGGCACTCTGGCCAGATGTTGCACCCCCATCACCGCCTTCTCCACCACTACCCCCTGCACCACCCACACTATCTCATCGTGGAGGACCCATAACACCACCACTTCTCTACATCCTCTAAGACCGCTGTGATCTCGCCTGATGCATCTATGAATAGGCTAGTGCCCGCTGACTGGACGGCACCGCCTGCTCATATAAACCCTGCTAATAATCTATCTCTGCTTAAACATGTCGCATCTCCCTCAATACCTCCCCCATAGGACCTTGTGCTCCTACCACAACTCGTCCTCTATCCTGCAGCTCCCTCAATCTCTCCACCGCATCATCTCTCTCTCGTAGCACTACAGTCAACTCTGACTCCCATGCAAATAGCTGAACATCTCTAGCTGCAATCTCTGCCTCACACTCCTCCACCCATGCCTCGGTTGTTGTAAGTCGAGTCTGCATATATACTAGCATATGCTCCCACAGATCTACTCCTCCCATCCCCACTGGAATCATCTCCCGGTAAACCACCTCATGAAGCTCCCTGTATAGGTGTGATAGCACACATGGCCCCCATGCATAGCAGGTCCCATTTGTCACCATGTGGTCAATCACCTAGCCCCAACCCACGACCAGTCCATGCGATCGTCAAGTAGGGCACATCAAACCCCTTACAATGCTAGATAAAACCGCTGGTAATGGCTCATATAACGCTGCTATCTCCTCCCACGCGATCGATCCATCATGAATATCGACATCCTCATCAAATATCTGCTGCACCACTGCTATACCCATTCCTCGGTCATACATAACCAGATCCCCTCAAATAGGAATGTGCAAAATCCTCCACAAATCCTCCAATGTAATGGTTATCTCTCCCATCGATAAATGGAATGTGCAAGTCTCAATGTGCCACCGCTCCGCTAATGTAGTCACTAGTCCGTGATTCGTCTGAATCACGGGCATGTACATCATGTCATATAGTCTAGTAGTTGTGACACAATCAATCTCCACCTTCATCAGTCGATCTCGTAGCTGCTGTGTAGCTGGATGTCGCTCTCGCATCTGAAGCACGAGAAGATCCTCCTACAGAGACACATCAATATCATCATCAGTTGTTTTGTTTCAAACTTTCTTAAGTTTCAACCTAGACTATCAACAGATACTTTGATCAAGTATCTTTGGGTCTCAACAGGCAAGCGATCATGGTAAACCTAGACTACAATAGGCATTTATCATAATGACCTAGTCTCAATAGGGTTTCTATGATTCAAAACAATTTATCCATCCATCCACCCAACATCAACATCAGGAGATTATTTTTCTAACACTGGGGCATCTATTTTTCAGACAATAGCGCTATTTTACTAACAATCGTGCTAAAACAACTACACACTAGCGCTAAAAAACTAATAGCACTAAAACCACTGCACAACAGTGCCATTCCAGGACAACAGTGCTACAACATTGACTTGATCGCGCTAAAACTACACTAGCGCTAATATTACTACACGACTGTGCTAAACCTGGCGATAGCGCTAAAACCACTATGCAATAACGCTATAGCGGCACAAAGGCACTATTTTAGGTGATAACAACACTAAAATATTGTCTTGACTCAACTTGGAAGCTTGAAAAAACACATCAAAAATGCATGAAACACAAAAATTCAAATTGACGTACCACTGGTATGTAGTCATCTGGCCGCTGGAATCGACGAACCCGCTCTAGCCGATGATCTGCTATCGATACTGGCATGCTGACTGCTACTCGCTCTTTCACAAAAGTCACTATCGGAGCTCTGAATCACTATGGAGATGGATTAAAATGACCCTATTTTTACCCCTTCACCCCCATATATACCCTCAGCCCTCCACCTAATTTTACCCCACTCACCGTCGTGGTCTCCGTGAACTTCCAGCGCCTCCCATTTCTCTATTTTATCTCTGAATTCTTCTATTCTTTCACTATTATTTCTATTTTCTTCTCTTCTATCTCCCCACCCAATCTCGTTCTTTTTCAAGAGATCGCTTGATTTTTTTAAAAATTTCGGCCCATCTCTCCAGGGGGCATACCACCCATTAAATTGACATTTATGGGGCATATTTCTTCACACCTATTTTTATTTCTTTTAAATGACACGATAAACTGAACCGTCTCAAAGAGGGGCAAATGTAGTCACATAAACCTGTCGATTTAATTAAATGAATATTTACTATTTATTTGATTAATAAATCCACTAGCCAACAGTTAATTAAATTAACATTTAATTAATTCATCCTCAACCATTCTCCTATTAATTAAATAAATTATTCAATTTATTTTAATTCATTCATTAAACCAAATTCACAATCAATTAAATGAATAAATCCTATTTATTTAATTTAATTCCCTTTCCTTTTTTAAATAAATAATTAAAACATTTATTTAAATTATTAAAAATCCCCCCCACTTGCATTCTCCCACAAATGCAAGTTGCAACCACAATTGAAATAAAATAATTTTATTTTAATTTAAATCCTATTTTCCCTCACCCACCAAACCCACTTGCAATCCTAAATTCCCTTCTAGACCCTTCTAACCACTTTCTAAACCATTCCTAATTAGCCTAATCCATCCCCTAAATATTGTCACATTCCTAAGCAACTTGGAGTCACTTCTGAAAGCCTTCAAAGTCTTTGAAAAGCATTTAATGCATTATGTGTTCAACAAGCTAACCTCTAAAGTCTTCCAAACCATTAATGGCTCTTACTTGACCATTTATGGCTCTTACATAACCATTTATGGTTAAATCCACTTGCCCCCATGGTTAGAGACTTTACCTCTAACTCAACCCTCATTTGACTCATGGGTCTCTTCAAGCATTTATTGCTTTGACCATGGTTATCCTCACTAACTCTTGCACAAGAGTTTATCCATTGGATAAAGATATTATTTATTGGATAATGGATTAATTCTTTCAACTCAACATTAACCTTACCTCCCAAGTTAATCCTCAGGTCATGTCAAACATTTAATGTTTCTTCCCTCTCCCCTTAACCTATCTCTTGTTGACATTTGTCATCCTGGGATTGGGTTAAAAGCCCTCACATAGATCATAAACCCATCAATCCTGACCCTTGATGAGAATACTCAATCTCAACCCTCCATTATTCCATTTTACCTATAAATAGAGTTCATTTCTTCATAATCCAGATCCTGAAATCTTGTATGCATCTAATTTTTAGTGAAATTTAGAGAGCATTTAGCATAATCATCTATATTTGTCATTTTGGGCTAAAATTAATATTAGATAATTAGATAATATATCATTTTAGCTTGTTCACATTTGCATTCTCATAATCATCCATTTTACAATCTTGAACCTCCATAAGACATCCAGAATAGTGCAAAAAGCTACTGAGAGATACACTCATTTGGGAACTTGGAGAGGAGAGGAACAAGGAAGGAGAAGCTACAAGCATGGTGGAGGGCATTTGGAGATGTCTTGTTGCATTTCTTAGTTTCATTAAGCTTTATGTTTTGCGTGTAGTGTCTCTCTTGATATGCTTGCTTAGGATAGTGTTTGATTTGTGATTTCTAACACTAACGCTTGTTTGTTTGTGTTGTCTTGACAATATCCTAACCATCCCTTTTTGCAGAGCATCAGGTAAAATTCACAGTCAACCTTTTATTTTTAAGTTAAAAATAACAATCAACTTGTCCCTTTTTGGCAAATCGACTTACTTTATAGCAACATGCTTTGATTTTGTTGACCAGGATTTCACTTTCCTGGTTAGAAAGCAATTGCTTTGTGGGACTAAAATAAACACCATGTTTGATTGGAGCAACATCTCCAATTAGGACTTAGATAATCATTGTTTTGAAGCCTAAAAAGAATATTGTATGCTTTGTCTTGAGTGGTAGGTATATGCTCTCCCCTTAATTGGGTGACCAAAAAGCCAAACCCATTATTTTCATGCTTTATTTACTTTCAAGCATTTACGACCTTTAGAGGGCCTTCCTTCTCAAAGCCTTGAGGGGGCTAGTGAGAAGAGTATGACCCAAGTGGGAAAAGACTTTATTGCCAAGTTTACCAACCCACTATAATCAAATGTGGAGGTTGATAAAAATTACCTCCAACGGCAGTGTGTATTTGATAACCTTCCTCTAGTATCCTTGTGATGTGAAAAGCCTTTGTTCTAAAGGTCGGGAAGTCTCTTAATTGAGTTTATCATTTGTCGCATCGAACAGTTGCTTTATTATGAACCATAGAAGTAGAAACTTTGAGCCAAGTCAGTTGTCATACATTGGCAATATCATAGTGCAAGAGTGGGGAAGAATCTACCCCTAAGATTGCTCACCATACATCTCCCAAGATAACTACTCAATTGAGGAGCAATCCTCTTTGGGTTAATTTCTAGACAAAGGCAAAAAAATGGGCGCCCTCTAGGGGTTGACACGGTTATTTGAGCTGAAGGAGTATCGAGTGTGGGCTATGATATTGTCAATGACTCTTGAATAAAGAGTCTACTTGATGTGTTTTATTTGTATCCAAACCAGTGAAAACATCGAAGATTTGAACACATCCTCAAAAGATCATACACTCAATGTTTAGAATTAGGATGACCATTGTCTTCATGTGTGCTATGTACTCTTATCATAAATGCTAAAATATCTTGCAAAAATATCCAACAATTAACTCAAAGATCAGTTCAAACAAAGAGAAATCATAAGTGGAAGATATTTTCAAATCCAACAAAGAACCTTTTGAGGTGGTTATTAACTTTTCAACTATCTTTAGGCAAGACTTTCATCCAACAAGATTAGGGGAGTATCAAACCAAGTGATCAAGAATTATCATCCAACTATCTCAACGACAATACCTAGCCAGGTATTCAAGTTAGTCAAATCAAGTTTCCATATTGGGAGACTTTATCCATATCATTTGACATGCTTTGTCATAGGGGCTTATCGAACAAACCCTCTATTCGACTTAGTAAGCTTGAGTATCAAAATGAAGTATCCATACCAACTTTTTGATCATTTGTATGACCACTCCACATATTTTTAGAAGAATAAGTCTTCATCAAAAGACTAAGTTGAAGAAGAGATAACCTAGTCCTAAGGAGCTTATCAAGAGTAGAAAGTTTCTCTACACAAATCGTTAACTCTTTTTCACATCGTATCTTCTTACGTCATATGCGATTATATCTTCAAGGAAAATCTAATGAATTTGACGAAGAGCCTTTGAGAAGTAGGGCTTATACTCAATAGGTAACATTTAACCAATGTCTCAACAAAGGGGGAAAAATCAATACCACGTTATTTCCAAAAATTTGCATCACCTACAACGAAGCTCGACCCTAACCACCAACTCCACCAAGAACCTCGCTAGAAGAGGAGGAATTCACTACTTTAGAAATATATTGATGTCCACTGGCACTCGATCTCGAAAAGGCAAAGAATCGGATCCACAACCAGAGCATGAGTCGTAGGGAGTCCAACCCTTTTGATGAATATGTGCATATGGAGGAAGAGGAAATCACTGAGGAACTCATCCAACAATGCCAACAAAGTGTCGCCTTCCAAAAACTCATGGAAAGTTATATAGAATCGGATAAACAATAATACCTCATGTTAAATAGTAAAGGAGTCAGGATTTTTGAGGACTATGACATGGAGAATTCAAGAATTACCAATGAAAGGATCCCAAGAACAAGGCCAAGGACCTACACATATAATACTCATAATCAAGAGCATTTAAGAGGAGATGACACACATGATCAAGACAACACCTTCAACCGAGATGATTCCCGTAATTATGACAATGTTAGTGAACAAGGGCATGCCCATCATAGAAGGTCCAATGAAGAAAATGTTCCCTTTTCCAACATCACACAACAACTCAAAGCACTCCAATGACAGATGCAGGATATGCAACAAGGGTCTACGGTGAGGTATTCTTTGGAGGACATTTGTCCTTATCCTTTTGATAGAAGGCTAAACATGATACCCTTTCTACCAAATTCAGATATACCAAAGTATGACAAATACAATGGTAAGTGATCCCCATGATCACGTCAGAGAATTATGAACTATGATATTGGAGTTTGCCCATAACGATGCATACATGATGAGTCTATTCCCAAGAAGTTTGGGACGAAAAACAATGGAGTGGTTGTCAAAACTCACACCTCCTATCAGATCATTCGATGAGTTGGTGAATAAATTCATTACACAATACTCCTATAATATCCAACATGAAGTCACCATGCTTGGCATATGCAATATGAAGCAAAAGAACAATGAAACATTCATGGTGTTCTTACAACGATGGAGGTGCATGGTCTCAAGGTACCCACGCAATGTACCTGAAAAAAGAAAAAATGGAAATCTTCATAGACAATTTAAATGATGAAATGAGTTATCAACTCAAAATACAATATCTACCTACTTTCGAAAAATTAATCGAGAATGGCACCCAAGTAGAGGAAGCCTCAATAAAGAAGGGAACCTTGAAGTTCTCCAAGGAAGGTGTTAGTTCATCAAGCAACAACACCTATAGAAATCAATACAACAACAAAAACTTGGAGAAGTCCAAGTTTTGGACTAGAAACAAAAATGTTGTTAATGATGGGATATTCGATGCCAACACTGTAAAGTATAAGCAATGAGTTTTGACTTTATCAGGTAACACACCATGCAACAATAATCAAAGAAGTGTCAATCAAGGCACTAACAATTAACAATGTACTACCAACCAAGGGAACAACAACAACAACAACCAAGAAAACAACAAATACCGAGGGAACAACAACAATCAAGGGAGTAATACCAACACTCCCCCTCTCCAATATCGAAGAACATATATACCATTGGGACAAACCCTGGAATTTGTATTTCGAGAACTATTGGCAAACAAACTCATCACATTGCCAATTATAAGAAAACCCCAAATCAAACCACCATGGTGGAATGACTCACACTATTGTGATTATCATTGAACAAGGGGCATAGAACAAATGATTGTATGAGGTTGAAAAACCTAGCTCAAGACATGATAGACAAGGGTGATATAACGGTTGATGGTCATAAAACCAATGGTGATCACGAGGCATTTAAAAATCCTCTTCCTAATTATGACAAGGGGGGAGCATCAACATCAAACAACAACAAAGGAGCCCGCATCAACCACATATACGACAACGTCATCAATCACATATCGGCATATGATAATCAAGTGAATGTCATAAAAATCAAGGACAAACAAGAACATTCACCGGTGAATGTGACAACAAGGGCCTAGAAATATGTCTTGAAGGGGAGAACATCTAAAGAAACAACTATCCCCAAGACTCAATATAGCTTGGTAGATCAACTGCAAAGGACACCTGCTCAGATATCGATATTAGAGTTGCTCAAATTCTTACCAAAACATAAGGATATCTTGGAGCAAGCTGTTGTAGAAACAACAATTCCAAACAATCTGGATATCGATCGATTCCAATCCATGGTGGTACATATGAAAGTGCCACATAACATATCATTTTTAAAGTATGATGATGTCTCTTTGAGTCATCTATACAACACAACACTCCATATCGAATTCCTAGTCTACAAAAATCAGGTGAACAGAGTGCTAATAGATGGAGGATCTGGCCTAAATATATGTACCCTAAAGCTTATATGTGCATTAGGATTCTCTGAGCAAGCTATTGATCCCAAAAAGAATATCACTATCAAAGCCTATGATGATGAAGAAAGGTCGTCTGAAGGAATAGTGGTGTTACCCATTCAGGTAGGACCTGTGCAAAAAGGCACAATGTGCCAAGTCTTAGACATAGACTTGACATATAATTGTAGATGTATATAAATGACCACTTTCCTAAATGAATATTTAATGTTCATTTTAATCTCATTCCTCTATTTAATTAAATCATCCACATTCATCTATTTGATTAAATAAGTTATTCAATTTATTTAATTAAATTCACCTAGGCCTTTCATATCATTTAATTGAATAAATCACTTTATTTAATTAAATACCCCTTCTACTCTTTTTAATTAAATTGTTCACTTCAAATAAATAAATCTAATTTATTTAAATCCCCCACTTGCATCTATTTTGTTGAAATAAAGCAATTTATTTTAATTAAAATTACCCTCCATCCACTTGCATTCTCCTACATCTCCCACTTGCCTCTCTAAACCCCTTCTAAATTCTTCTAATCCCTTCTAAATTAGCCTAACCCATCTACTAAATATTGTCACAATCCTAAGCAAAGGGAAGTCACTTCTCAAACCCTTAAAGTCTTCAATAACCATTAAAGGCTTTATGTTCTCAACAACTTAACCATTTATGGCTCTTACATAACCACTAATGGTTAACTCAACCTTCTTACATGGTTGGAGACTTTTTGCCTAACTCAACCCTCATCTAACCCTGGGGTCTAATCAAGCATTCATTGCTTTGACCATGGTTATTCCTTTAACCCTTGCACAAGAGTTTATCCTTTGGGTAAAAGCTTTATCCAATGGGTAATATGAACCTAACCTTAACCCTTACCTTCTAAGGTAACCATGAGGTCTTCTCACGCATTTAATACTTCTTGCATCTCCTCTCAAGCAGTCTTATGTTGACAATTGTCACCATTTCATTGGTGAGAATTGTAAACATGGATTGATAACTTTCAATCCTGACCCTTGATAGGATCATCTAATCTTGACCCTTCATTGCCCTATTTTTCCTATAAATAGATCTCTCATTCCTCCATTTATCATCCAAGTCTTTAGCATCAAACTTATAGACATTTTACTAAGCATCTGAATCTAAATCATTTTAATCAATCATTTAGTCTCTCTTTGATAATCTTCATAGCATCTTAAATAGGCATTTGTATTATCACATAATAATCATCTCAAGCTAGTATAGCATGCTAGGATAGTTTTGTTACTAATCCTTTCATTTTGTTATCATATATATGCTAGTTTAGTTCATCTTTTGTTAATATCATGCACATTAGGATTGCATTCATGTTAGATTGATCAAGCATCCCTCATTCTCATGATTGTCATCCCTAAGTCACTTTGCTCAGTGATTTGAGAGAAAAGGCATTGACTTAAGGGGTCTTGTGAGATAGAGAACAATGGAACATCCCTTGGGAAGTTGAGTTATTCCATACAGCTCTATAACTTGCACCAAGAGTCCCATTGGTGTTTGGACTAGTCCTGAATTCGTAATATTTGTTTCATCGAACCACTTTTCCTGCATACATTTCTGGCGCCCACCGTGGGGCTTAACCCCATTTATCAAATCGTTTTTGATATAGGACTAACTTTGCAGGTATGCGGAAAACTTGAATTAGCACGTGGATAACATTTTGTAGTGCATTTGGTCTTTCCTTTGGCGCATCTTGTTGACTGTTTAGTGCGTTGATACCATTCTGTAGTGCATCCCAACTTAACTCTAGCACATATAATTTCTTCTATTTCATGTACGTCTCGGCATTTTAAAACATCAATGTAGCGCATTTCGACAAGAGCGTAGCGCATCTGGGCCCTTTGCTAGCACATAAGTTCCATCCTGTAGCGCATCTGGTCTATAGATTAGCGCATGACATACATAAAGAAAAATAGAATTGTAACAAAGAAAGAAAAGTTTGACTTGTAAAAGTCCACCTTAAAATTGTTATTTTCTAACTGGTTTTTGTTGCAGGTAACTAACGTTTGTTTGCAGGATCGGGAGATTTTCCTTTTACTAAGTTAGGCTTGTGATTAAATTTTTTTATTTCTAACTTGGTTAAGGTAGCTATTTAAAAGTTTTCTTCATTTCCTCATTAGAAAAATTGAACTCATTTTCTTTTGAAGTACTTAAAAAGAACAACAAACAAAACCTTACTTTGCTTTCATAGGAAGAGACAACACTTCATTTTTAGGTTTTAAAACGAACAAGACAAACCTTTATTTATGCAAAATCTTAAAAAGAACCTCACCATCCTTTGGTGTTTAAAAGGATCCATTTTATTTCTTGCATAAAGTTAAAGAACCTCATTTTCAAGTTCTAGATACAGCAAAAGAGGGAAATCTTTCCCCTATCGAATTCAATTTTGTTGACCATCTCAAAAGTTTGCTTTGTTGACCCAGATTTCATTACTTAGCTTAAAAAAATCATTGATTTAGGAGTTAAAAAAAACAACATGCCTTTTTGGAGCAACATCTCCCACTAGAATTAGCAAATAACTAAATTGTGGGATTAAAACGAATCATTTTGTGCCTTGTCTCGAAAGTGGAAGGTATATGCTCTCTCCTTAACTGGGTGACCAAAAAGCCGAACCACTCTTACACTTTCAGTATTTCAAGCATTTACAACCTTTAGCAGGCCTACCCTCCTGAGTTGCTCTTAGAGTGCCATTTAAATGGTCGGTGAGAGGGGAACAACCTAAGTGGGAAACGGCTTTATCGCCAAGTGTTCCAACCCACTATAATCAAATGTGGTGGGTGACGAAAGTCCCTTTCAACGGTTTCACGCAGCGATTAGCCTTCCCCCTTTCAATGGTTTCGTGCAGTGATTTGCCTCTTTGTGGGTTAAATTATTATTGAATCATATTTGTTTATGCGAATGATTTATCTAAGAAAGGGCATTATCTAGCAATACTGATTTGACAATTCCTTGTTTATGTGTAGTTTGAAATCTGTGAAACTGTGTTTTTCATGATTAACATAAATATTTACATATGCTATGTTCATTGCATGTTTATGGATGAATGTATCGCCTTAACTGCTTTTTGGTTAAAAGTGGGCACAAAGTTATATTGAGTAATTCATTGAATATGATATAAGGGAGTTGTACGTGTTTTAAAATTCAGAGGGAAAAGAACAACTGTGTTTTCCCAGATTGTTAGTGCACAATTGTGACTTCGTAAGGGCGTGGAGTTTAATTGAATAAAAATCAAAGAAGCATAATATGTTAACTAACATATTTTTTGGTGACTCTGTTGGGGAAATAGAATTGATTATTGTCTTTGCATAAAACATTCGCCTTTCTACTTTTCTATACAAAATCCTAGATACCTGGTGCCATGAGTTTTTGTTAAGTTTGCTTTCTCATAGGATTTTGCTATTTACACTAGAATCTAGACCTTATACTCATTCACAGAGGAGAGAAGGTTTGGTGGATCCCATCTTTCAAGAATTACAAAACCTTCATTTTTCAAATCCCTCTCCCTCGCGTAGATCTGGGAGTAGACCTGCATCTCCTCCTCCAAAGCAAGGCACGTCTCCAATTTGCCAAGCTTTAATCTTGCATGGTACAGTTTTGCCGATTATAATAAACCTTCCACAAGTAACTCACCAAATGGCCAATAATCCATGGGGAGTTGCAGTGGGACCTTTGAATCTTGCAGCAAATAACAATCTTCCTAAAGGGGCGAGGGATGTATTACCCGATTTTAGTGGAGATGGTAAAATTTCATTTGATGAACATTTGAATGCCTTTAATGTGGCCTATGGGATATTGGTCGTGCAGCATGAGGGCGTAGCTATGAGATTATTTGCTCAAACACTAGTTGATGGTGCAGCTGACTGGTTCTATCACTTGCCACATGGTATGATAACAACATGGAATGATATTAAAACTCGGTTTGAAAACAGATATAGGACTGCAGAGGATGATGATACCTTGTTAGTCTAGTTAACTCAAATGAAGAAAGAAATACATGAACCAATGAGAGAATTTGTGGCCAAGTACAACAAATTAATTTAGAAGATTCCTTTAGCCAAAAGACCAAATGATGAGAAAAAAAAAGACTATATTTCTGAATGCAATGCCCCTAGATATAGGTTTTCATCTTAGAAGAAATCCCGTAGCGGATTTGACAGTGGCATAGAACGGAGAAATAAGTTTAGAGGATGACTTAATAACTACTGGAAAATGGAGGAAAGATGTACAAACTCCTAACATGCAACCATCCACATCCTCAAATCCTGTGATAAAATGCCTTATGAATGATGTAATTGCTCTTAAAAGACAATTACCAAAGACTAATCCAACATACCAACAACCCTATCAAGATATTGGGAGAAGGCAGTTTAATCAACCCAATTCAAGTAGGTTACCCCAATTACCTACAGCTCAACCAAGATTAGCCATTGAAGCCCCACCTGGACAAACAAGTATGTGTGTATTTCATTTGACAACTGACCATGATGGAGCTACTTGTCCAGACATGCAAAGGTTTTTGCAAATGGAAGCTACCAAAGATACTTTAGGGGAAATGACAGTAGAAGAGAGAGCTTCTGGAGTGCCCGGTGACTCTGGAACTTACTTCCTTGAATAGGATTCATATTTTGAGCGAGGAGGTGATATATTGGTCACTTTGGAGGATCCCTCTTGTGCTATTTTGACAAGGAATTAGAAGGCAACTAAGACACCGTTTAGAACATTTTCCTCTATTGACTCAGCCCATGAAAAAGATAAGTCGACCCAAAAGACTCTTGAGGATCCTACGTCTTCCGATGTTAAAATTCTTCCAAAAGTTTCTTCTCCTTCTACTCCCTTGTTTTCTCCGTTTAATATTGTTGAATTATGTAAAGCATCTACTATTAAGATATCTCCTGCAGAATATTTGAGATTAAATCCAAAGGAGCTAGATAAGTTGGTCAAATATGTTAGGGATGGGAGTCAGGAATGCACCAATGGCCAAAAATTCATTTTAGAAAGTTTTGTGAGTACTGAATTACCTTTTCATGATTATAGTTCACAAGATGAATCCAGTTCTACTCAGGGAATTTTGGGTGAACCCTCTCAGGCTTGTGAAGACAAACCCAATCCTTTTTATATCTCATTTCTTCTCAATGGTCATAAACTCAGCAACTGTATCATTGATTCAGGTGCCTCTGATAATATTATGCCCTCATCTGTAGCTAAAGCTTTAGGATTAACTTTGACTAAAACTTTTGGGAGATGCTACTCAATGGATGGTAAATAGGTTCTTCTCATGGGTCAGGTTAAAGATGCACAAGATGTGTTGGCAGCGTACCCCGATAAAAGGTTGAAATTAACAATATTAGTAGCTGATATACCTGTCAGCTATGGTATGCTTCTTAGTAGAACATTTTGTAAAGATCTTGGAGGAGAAATTAAGATGGATTGGTCTGAGGCAGTTATCCTGGTTGGTAATAGGTGAGTCAAGTTGGAGCCTGAGGTCAAGAACAGATTTATAGTCTTCCCTTTAGATAATCCAAAGGCTTAGATATTGTTTGAGGAGACTGAGTTTCGAAATTATCTCATTCTTTCAGCTAATGATAAAAAGGAGAAGGAGGAGTCAGATATTACTAATGATAGCTTATGGATCATGGAGTTTGATGGAAGTTGTGCTAGCTTCGGTTCAGGTGCAGGTGTGGTCCCGATTTCTTCACAAGGTGATATAATTTCTTTTTCTTTTAAATTGGATTTTAAGAATACCAATAATACAGCCGAATATGAAGCATTATTATTAGGTATTTCAGAGGCTAAAAATAAGGGTATTAAGTTGTTAAGAGCAAAGGGTGATGTTGAGCTGATAGTGAAGCAGGTTAGAAATCTCTTTTCAGTTAAGAATGAAAGATTGAAGCACTATAGCAATAGGGTGTGGGATGAAATAGAATTCTTTGATACCTTTTCAATTGGAGCCATGCCTAGGGAACAAAATACCAGAGCTAATTCTCTAGTTGTTTCCGCCTCACTTTTATTGCCTCATCTAGATTTTAAGGAAGATACATATAGGGTGGAGATGATTTACTGACCAAGTGTCCCTGACAACATTCAAAACTGGCAAGTTTTTGAAGGAGATGCACAAATTAGGGATTTTCTAGAGTGTACCCGATCTTTTATTCACTCTTATTTGAAGGTTCAGAGGACGTGTGTAAAGAATTTAGTTCTGATCCTGGGATTGAAGTAGACAAGGACGTTATACAACTTAAGGGAAATAAGATCCCAAAAGGTTTGGTCACTCTTGAGAAGTTTTTCTCTCGGAATGATGTGTTTACTGGTAGAAAGAAGATTCTGATTAAAGAATATGGAAAAGGAGAATGTGAGAAGGTAAACATTAGGAGTGAGGAAGATCCAAAATGGATTACTATTGGTAAATGTTGTACTCTGGAGGAAAAATGTAAACTTATAGAACTTCTAAGGGAATATATTGATGTATTCGCCTGGTGTTATGATGACTTAAAAGAGTTTAGAAATGGGCATTTTCGACATCAAATTCCTTTGAAGCCTGGCGCTACTCCTTTTAAATAGAAGTTGAGAAATTTTAATCCAATGGTTGTTGAGGCAATTTTCAAAGAGGTTGATAAAATGCTAAAGGCAAGGATAATTTATCCTATACATCATTCCACATGGGTGGCGAACATAGTTCAGTAAGGAAAAAGAATGGTGAGATCAGAATATGTGTAGATTTCAGGAACCTGAATCGAGCAAGTTTAAAGGACAATTACACTCTACCCAATATGGATTATATCTTGCAGACTGTTAATGGTGCTGAAATAATGTCAATGTTGGACGGGTTTTTTGACTATAACCACATTGGAGTCGACAAGAAGGAGAAACATAAGACTGCATTTGTATCCCCATGGGGAACTTTTGCATACAATAGAATGCCTTTTGGGCTAATTAATGCAGGTGCAAATTTTCAAAGGGCTATGGATTCTTCTTTCAGAGATTTCAGAGATGGAGTCATAGTGATTTATTTAGATGATTTGACGGTATTTTCAAAAGAAAGGAAGAATCATCTCAGAGATTTGAGAGCAGTCCTTCAACGTTGCAGAGATCATGGAATTTCTCTGAACCCGAAGAAATCAATTTTTTGTGTTACAGAGGGAAAAATTTTGGGGCATATAGTTTCGAAAGAAGGAATTAAGATTGATCCTAAACGGGTTAAGGTGATTCAGCAGCTCAGTTTGTCGTCCAATCGGAATGGGGTAAGATCATTTTTCGGGCAAGTAAATTTCTTCAGAAGATTTGTTCCTGACTTCGCAGAAACCACAAAGCACATTGTTGGGTTGATGAGTGAAAACATCCTTTCAAATGGACTAAAGAGGCTAGAGAAGCTTTTGAAAGAGTCA
Source organism: Cryptomeria japonica (assembly GCF_030272615.1). Taxonomy (NCBI): domain Eukaryota; kingdom Viridiplantae; phylum Streptophyta; class Pinopsida; order Cupressales; family Cupressaceae; genus Cryptomeria; species Cryptomeria japonica. The sequence continues at coordinate 543,388,162 of NC_081409.1, forward strand.
AAAGTTCAGTTGTTGAGGCTCCTACTCTTATCAATCCAAATTTTAGAAAAGATTTTATTGTGTATTGTTATGCATCACAGCACACAATGTCTGGGATCCTATTGCAAAAAGATGATTTAGGAGTTGAAGAACCTATTGCGTTTACGAGCATTCCTCTCAAGAAACACGGTCTTAATTATTCACTTTTTGAGAAGCAAGCTTTTGCAGTTGTTAAGGCCATGAAGCAATTCAAATATTACATTTTGCACTCTCATTCTATAGTATTTGTTCCAGATACTGTAGTTAAAAGCATCTTAGCTCAGTAAGAAGTTGGACTCAATAAGAGGGCTACATGGGTGACCAAAATTCAAGAGTATGACCTAGACATACATCCTACAAAATTGGTGAGAGGTCAGGGATTGTACAAATTGATTGTAGAAAACAGGGTAGATACAGAGGAAGAATTTCCATTAACCTTGTTTGTAGGTTTACAGGACACCTGGTTTCCTGTTGTAGCATATTATTTGACTTATGGTAGTTGTCCAGGGCATCTCTCTACTAAAGAGAAAAGGAATATTAAACTTAAGGCAACAAAATATGTAATCTGGCAGGATATTTTGTATAAGAAGGGTTTAGATGGTACTTATTTGCACTGTGTAGATAAAGAGAAACAACAAAAGTTATTGCACGCATATCATAATGAGGCCCACGGTGGACATTTTTCCTCAACTGTTACTGCATTTAAAATTCTCTGAAGTTGTTTCTATTGGCCTGGCATGTTCAGGGATGCCTATAGATGGGTTGCGCAATGCAAAAAATGTAATATGTTTACTGGGAGACCTCAATTAGCAGCTCTTCCTTTGAAGCCAGTTGTTGTAGAGGAATCATTTAAGCAATGGGGTCTTGATTTTATTGGTCCAGTGAATCCTTCATCAAGTGCAGGGCATTCATACATATTGACAGCAATCGACTATTTTACCAAATGGGTCGAGACTATACCAACCAAGAGAACAACCATAGAGGTGGTTTGTGATTTTCTGAAGAACAACATTCTGGTTCATTTTGGTGTTTCACAAAGAATAGTGACAGATAATGCTTCATATTTTACTTCTTAGGAGTTCATGATGTTTTGTTATGATCATGGCATATCCCTAGTGCATTCATCAGATTATTATCCACAGGGAAACAATCAGGCCGAGTCGAGTAACAAAAACTTGGTAAATATAATGAAAAAATTGGTTGATGAGAATACAAAGACCTGGCATAAACATCTCTATGAAGCTTTGTGGGTTGATCAGATAACTCCAAAGAGAATAATTGGTATGGCACCCTTTGAATTAGTATATGGGATCGGAGCTCAAGTGACGCTACCTTTGGAATTGGTTGCTTCCAGACTTCAGATTATGATTGAGGATCAGTTCTTCAGGGATTCTATTAAGAAGCAGATTATGTATCTCACCAAGTTAGAGGAGGAAAGAGAAGAATTGGTTGATAGAATAAATCTACATCAAGCTCATGTTAAACAGATTTTTGATAAAAAGGAAAAGCCTCAGAAGTTCATGGAAGGTGATGAGGTCCTTTTATGGGATAAGCGAAGGGAGCCGAAAGGTGCACATGGCAAATTTGATTCTCTATGAAGGGCCCCTTCAAGATTCATCAGGTATTAGGCCCAAATTATTTCAAGCTCTCATATGTTGATGGCTCAATCTTGCCTTTGTCATACAACGAGCAAAATCTCAAGCTTTATAGGTTCTGAAGTTGTTCGTCCTTTGTATATAGTTTTTGATTGTTTCGTTTTGTTTTTTTCTATTTTTGTCTTGTTTTTGTGTCCGTTTATCCCTTCCTTAGTTTCATTTATGCGGAATCAGACTTTGAAGTTCTCTATATGTAAGGCATGAAATCCAGTCCCTAGTCAGAGCCGATGTTGGCAAGGGTTTGCCTATATCCTAGGTTTTGTCATCATCTTTAAATTTTTGTGTTCTAGTTTATGTCATGATCAAGGTTCATTTTAGGCAAGTTAGTTCTATGGTAATTTGTATCCTCATTTTTAAATGTAAGGTTGGCAGTTTGTAAAATGTGTACCTTATTGAACTTATGTGAACCTAGTTGAACTAGCATGAACTACCTTGTCCTTTTTGTTTTCATTCAAGTCGGTCACGTCTCCTTTCTTTTCGATATAGTCGAGAGTCTTTCTTGATAAATACATAAACATGCTCGAACATGCGTGAACTAACTTGAACCTTTGTGCTCAATGGGTTCGTGGGGTTCAATAAGGAAATGTTATGATTCATTTTGAATGCCCAGGACTCTTCTTTCAAAGATAACAGTTGGCGCCAATTTTCTGGAGGCACATGATTGGATTTTTGTAATCATGGAAAGTTAAGTTCATAACACGCATCAAAATAGTTGCATGAGTGGAATGACTGAGGTGAACGAAGTTAAGAGATTGTATTTAATGCTTGTCATATCAAAATCTTTGGCATGTGTGAGGCAGATTTATTTCTCATAAATTTAAATTTGATATATGGCACCATTACAAGTGATGATTTTACCAATATCTCAGTCAGTTTTTGGTAAGGCTCTGGAGGTGGCGAGAGCTAAAAAAATTTTGCAAGCATAGGGATTTCAGGAATTTGTTGACACAAGGTGAGTTCAGTTTTTCCGTTTTCCTGTTGGCTTTACTTCTAGTTTTGTTTTCCTGCTTGGGGAATCGTATTTAATGGCTGAGTTAGTGAAAGTGAAGTTTGCATTTCATTTATTCGATAATGCTGCTAGTCTAGAATGTGTGCATCCTAAATTCAATGACACTTCCCTAAGAGACTTTGACATGGGCGACCTCTTAGAGAGGTTAAAAAGTCAAATGTCAGAACCGTTCATGACTGAGATAGAAAATAGTGGTTTGGTGGAAGCAGCAGCCTTCCCTTTAGCAGTAACTTGTCTAGAATTGGTGAGAGAATGCATTAATGATGAATAATGGTGAACAGTAAATACCCAATGGATACTGAGAGGGGGGGTGAATCAGTATGGACAAAAACTTCTTCAACAACTTAAACTGCAAAGACTGCACTAATTGGTAAATAATATCACCAAACTAAATCAAGGCACTACTAGTAAAAAATAGTATGATTGTAAAAGACAAACTGGTAACATCTAGATCTTCTCAACACCTATTATCTCATCTAAACTTCACCCATATGCTTAAGCAAGTAATACACCAGAAATACAATGACCATTGGATCAGCTTGTATTACCGCTTAACAGAAGAAAAAAATAAAACATCACATGAAAAAGCATGACACATAACACACTGATTTTTCACGTGGAAACCCAACTGGGAAAAACCACGGTGGGGATGAATACCCACAAGTTGTTCTTGAACACTTCTGAAGTTTTCTTTATTAGGAGCCTAGTTCGGTTAAAGACTTTACAACAGGTTCTGCTAGGAACCGATCCTTCTAGGGATCACCCGATTAAGGGATGGTGAAATACCCGGTTAGAGGTTAAAACCCTGTTAAAGATTACCTTGTAAGAGGATTTGAAGATCTAAATGATTTTGAGTCACCCTGTTAAAGGATTTACAAAAAGCCTGTTAAAGCTACCCGATAAAGGGATTTTCCATCTACTAAAATGGTTAGAAGTCAACAGGTAATACACTGATCTGATAACAACACTTAATGCCAAGGTAGGTCCACTTCAGTTCCTTTACATCTACAATCACACTCTACAGATCTCTACTCACTTCTCTGATCTGGTAAGAATCACTTCACATACATTCATTTGCCAACAACTTCAAAAGAAAATCATCATCGACCTTATAGATAACAATTAGGTCGGTGCCCAAACCTAAAACCCTAAGCATCTAGGTTAACAATACAGTCGGTCCAATCCTGACCATTTAAACACATTAGATAGGGTAAAAAAATATTGAACAAATCTCAAGATGTTCTCCATCGTCCTTTCTTCACCACTTCTGGAAGTTGATAACCCATCACGCGCTCTCCATCGTTTACTAAGTTTTTTCTCATTCCCGAGGTAGATAGAATCAATCTTCTTCATGCAAGATCCTCAAGGAGATTCTTCACGCACACAAGGCTGATGTGGCAATGCGATCTAATCTTCATTTCAATGAGCTAACTCATCACAGAATGTCGTCGATCCAATCACACGGACTTGGAATGCATCAACCAGAAACCCTGAAGCTGAGACTACCAACCAGTAGTCATATCAAATGAAACCCTAATACAAACTTTGCATATACCAGTTCACACTCCAACATACCGGTTCACTTGTTGCATATACCGGTTCATACCATCATATTAGTTCACTTGCTAGTTTGCTTACTTCAATATATCGGTTCATAATTTAGCATATTGACATCAATGACAACATGTAATACCATCATGTCATAAAACTCTGCACATATGCCAACAATCTCCCCCTTTGGCATTTATGGCAATACACAAATATATCTCTACATCTTCTTCCATATTATATGTTTTCAATACTGCAGATATCTTCTTTGCTTCACATCTTCTCCCCCTTTGACAACAATGCCAAAGTCGAGGCACAAACATCCATGATCTACTATGTTTCTCCCCCTGAGGAGTAGCATCCTTCAACACATCAATCCTGAAAAGATTTGACAATGAAATACCTGACTGATGTGGAGCACATACCTTTAGTTAACCTCTTGAAGGGGCAGCACCCCTAATTCACCTCTTAAATAGGTAAATGTAGCCTTTGGTAGAGGCTTGGTGAATATATTTGCTAACTGCTCTTTACTGGAAACATGTTCCAATACAACCTCTTTGTTCTGAACTTTCTCCCTCAAGAAATGATACTTGAGCTCAAAGTTCTTGGTTCTAGCATGCAATACCAGATTCTTGGAAATATTAATTGCACTTGTGTTATCACAAAATATACTCACTGGTTTAGATACAGGGACTTTGAAACCACTTAATACATGCTTCATCCAAATTATCTGAGTGTAGTTCATAAATGCTGCTACATATTCTGCTTTTGCTGTGGACTGAGAGATACAACTCTACTTCTTTCTCATCCATGAGACTAGACTACCACCGAGAAAGAATGCACCATAGGTTGTGCTCTTCTGGTCGTCCACATTACCAGCCCAATCGGCATCAGTAAATACCTTGAGATTGAAATCATTGTTGTATGGATACCACAATCCATAATCTATAGTTCTATTCAGATATCTAAGAATCTACTTGACTGCTACCAAGTGGGATTCTCTTGGACTTTTCTAGAAACGTGCAGCAATGCCCACTGCATGTGCAGTGTCTGGTCTGTTGTGTACAACATAGTGCAACTTACAAATCATTGACCGGTATTCCTTCTCATTCACCAACACTGAGTCATCTTATTTTGACAATTTACAATTGGTCATCATTAGTGTACCAACCGGTTTGTTGTCTTCCATGCCAAAGGTCTTCAACACCTCTTTGACATACTTGGACTAAGTGATAAAGATGTGATCTTTCATTTGTTGAATATGTAGTTCAATGAAGAACTTAATCTCTCCGATTAGCGACATTTCGAATTCCTTCTTCATTTCATCTGCAAATGCATGACTCATCTTGTCATCTCCACCAAAAATTATGTCATCAACAAACACTTCACAAATCAGAATCTGATCTCCTTCTATCTTTAGATAGATATTGCTATCTTCACTTGTTCTTTCAAATCCAATCTTCACAAGATGGGAGTGTAAACGTTCATACCATGCTCTAGGTGCTTGTTTCAATCCATACAAGGCTTTATGTAGCCTACACACCATATCACTGTCTTCTGATAGGGAAAACCCATCTGGTTGCTCTATATACACTTCCTCTTCAAGTATTCCATTCAGGAATGTAGATTTCACATCCATCTGATACTCTTTGAATCCCTTGAAGGTTGCATATGCAAGTAGCATTCGAACTCCTTCCAATCTAGCTACTAGAGAAAAGGTTTCTCCATAGTCTTCTCCTTCTTCTTGAGCATATCCCTTATATACCAATCTTGCTTTATTTCTTACCACTGTGCCATCTTCATTCAGCTTGTTTCTAAAAACCCATTTGGTGCCAATAACATTTTTGTGCTCAGGTCTGGGTACCAAAGACCGTGTACCATTCTTTTCTATCTGGTCAAGTTCTTCTTCCATATCCTTAATCTAGTCTTTATCTTTGTGTGCCTCTTTAAATTTTTTGGGCTCAAATTTAGAAATCATGCAAGTCTCTCTGACCTTTCTTCTTGTAAGTATTCCTGCATCCTTATCCCCTATGATCTGCTTTGGATCATGATGTAGCTTTACATACCTAGGAATGATCTTAATTGATTCCTCTTGTTTTTCCTCTTCATCCACATCTTCATCAGCATCTACTGGTGTAGGAGCATTGTTACTTATACTTAGTTGTTTTGCAACCGGTTCCTAGAAGATTACATCTGGTTCATCTACTGCTTGCTCGTTGCTGGTTCCCTCAGGTTTCTCAGAGGTTTCATCAACTCTAACATTGATACTTTCAACAATTCTCTAAGTCCTATTGTTAAAACACTTGAGAGCTTTTCTCTTGGTGGAATACCCTAGGTATATTCCCTCATCACATTTTACATCAAACTTGCTCTGGTATCCAATTCTCTTGATATAACACTTGCTACCAAACACTCTAAAGTAGCTTACTACTGGAGTCTTACCGGTCCAATACTCATAAGGATTTTTATGCTTACCTTTCTTGATGAGTACCCGGTTCATAGTGTAGATTGCAGTGCTCAACGCTTCTCTCCAAAAAGTGTGAGCAACCTTCCCTTGAATCAGAATCGTTCTGGAAGCTTCAACTACAGTTTGGTTGTTTCTTTCTGCTAGGCCATTTTGCTGTGGAGTCCGGGGGGAAGACAGTTGCCTCTTGATGTCATTCTCTTCATAGTACTTATTGAATTCATCAGAAGTGAAGTCACCTCCTTGGTCGATTCGAAGGCATTTAATCCTCTTACCGCTTTCCTTTTCAACTAGTGCTCTGAAGGCTTTAAACTTTCCAAAAGCTTTAGACTTCTCTTTCAAGAATGTGACCCACATCATTCTTGAGCAATCATTAGTAAGAATCATAAAGTACCTATCTCCCTGAACACTCCTATTTTTCATAGGGCCACACAAATCAATATGCACAAGATCAATTAAATTATCTGTTGTGAAAGATTTACCTTTGAAGGTTGAGGAAGACATTTTCCCTAGTTGACATTCTCTACACAAAGGATTCTCCAGTTTGTTCAGCACAGGCAATCCTCTAATTGCCTTGATCTTACTGGCGTTCACAATATTATCAAAATTTACATGGTAGAGTCTCCTATGCCATATCCAACTGTCATCAAACTTAGCCATTAGACATTGACTAATATTTGTATTTAACTGAAATAAGTTACCTTTGGTCTGCATACCTGTGGCCATCAGTTCACCACTCTATCCTTTTATTTTGCACACTCCATATTTGAATTCCAGAGTGAGTCCTTTATCATTCAGTTGGGCAACACTCAAAAGGTTATGCCTAAGACTTTCTACCCAATACACATTATCAACACTACTTTTTCCATTTAGAGAGATGGACCCTTTTCCTTTTACCATACATGGTGCATCATTACCAAATCAGACTACATCTCCATCATACTCTTCCAGAGACATAAACTTTCTCCGGTCACCATTCATGTGGTGAGAACATCCACTATCAATAATCCACTCATTAGAATTATCAAAGCAGGAGACAAGAGCCTTCTTGTCTGAAACATCTTCCTTAATGACTACAAACACTATGTCTTCACTTTCTTCATATTTTGATTCATCATCAGTGACACCTTCATTGACTGCAACAAGACAGTTTCTCCTATTTCCTCCTTTGAACTTTTTAAACTTCTCTAGTTTGTCCTTATTATCATTGTTGGGACAGTTGACAGCAATGTGTCCTATCCTATTGTAAGAAAAACATTTCAAAGGGAGCTTACCTTTGTATTTTCCAATTCCCTTAGGAAGTCTCTTGGCAAGAAGAGCTTCAAACTCCAATAGGATCTCCTCATCATCCATATCCCTTCTTTGTCTAGGTTCACAGCTGGTACCAACCTCTTTTCCCTTTCTATATAGTGCAGCAGATGCTCTAAAGGCTTATTTAGTCTTCTGAATATTGCCATCGTAACGGTTTAGCTCATATGCGGTCAACTTAGCAATGATTGAATCAAGGGATACCTTTGTCTTGTCTATAGATCTCAACTCCTGAATATCGGCAACCCTTATTGCATAGACCAGTACTAAGGATCTCAAAACTTTTCTAACAATGGTGGAATCATCCATTGTACCTCCTGCACTCTTGATGTCTCCAATAATAGTTTTAATTATTATCCCATATTGTTGAATGGTCTCTCCTTCAACCATCCACATGTCTTCAAATTTTCCTCTAAGGCTTTCTTCCTTAACTTGCTTCACATGCTCATCACCACCATAGATAGACTCTAGAGTATCCCATACATCTTTGGGATTGTCTTTATTCTGAACATCTATAAACTCAATATCAAATAGACTGCTGATAAGAGCTTCCATGACTTGCCCATTCTCCTGAATTTCTCTTCTTTGATCATCGATGAGAATACCGATAGGGACAACATAAGTATTCTCAACATAGTTCCAGTGTTGAGCACCCATGCTTTTAATGTAGATCTTCATTATGTCCTTCCATATCTTAAAGTTATCTCTGTTGAACTTAGGACCTTCCCTCTTAATCATTAGAATAGGCTATTTTCCTCAAGCGGTTAAGATTATAACACAGAGGACCTGGAGGATGCTCTGATACCAATTGATGAATAATGATGAACAGTAAATACCCAACAGATACTTAAAGGAGGGGTGAATCAGTATGGACAAAAACTTCTTCAACAACTTAAATTGCAAAGACTACACTAACTGGTAAACAATATCACCAAACTACATCAAGGCACTACCGGTAAAACATAGTATGACTATAAAAGACATAAACCGGTAACATCTAGATCTTCTCAAAACCTATTATCTCATCTCAACTTCACCCATATGCTTAATAAAGAAATACACTAGAAATACAATGGCCATTGGATTAGCTTGCATTACCGCTTAACAGAAAACACTAAAACATCACATGAAAAAGCATCACACATAACACACTAATTTTTCATGTGGAAACCCAACTGGGAAAAACCACGGTGGGGATGAATAACCACAAGTTGTTCTTGAACTCTTCTGAAGTTCACTCTGTTAGGAGCCTAGTCCAGTTAAAGACTTTACAACACGTTCTACTAGGAACCGATCCTGCTAGGGATCACCCGGTTAGAGGTTAAAACCCTGTTAAAGGTTACCTTGTAAGAGGATTTGAATAACTCAATTATTTTGAGTCACCCTGTTAAAGGATTTACAAAAATCTTGTTAAATCTACCTGGTAAAGGAATTTTCCATCTAATGAAATGGTTAGAAGTCAACAGGTAATACATTGATCTGATAACAGCACTTAATGCCAAGGCAAATCCACTTCAATTCCTTTACATCTACAATCACACTCTACAGATCTCTACTCACTTCTCTGGTCTAGCAAGAATCACTTCACATACATTCATTTTCCAACAACTTCAAATGAAAATCATCATCGACCTTATAGATAACAATTAGGTCGGTGGCCAAAACCTAAAACCCTAAGCATCTAGGTTAACAATGCAGTTGGTCCAATCTTGGTTGTTTAAACACATTACATAGGGTAAAACAATTTTAAACAAATCTCAAGACGTTCTCCATCATTTGTTCTTCACCACTTCTAGAAGCTCATAACCCATCACGCGCTCTCCATCGTTTACTAAGATTTTGCTCATTCCTGAGGTAGATAAAATCAATCTTCTTCATGCAAGATCCTCAAGGAGATTCTTCACGTGACAAGTCTGATGTGGCAACGTGATCTAATCTTCATTTCAATTCTAACTCATCATAGAATGTCATCGGTCCAATCACACAGACTTGGAATGCATCAACCAGAAACCGTGAAGCTGAGACTACCAACCAGTAGTCATATCAAATGAAACCCCGATACAAATTTTGCATATATCGGTTCACTTGCCAGTTTGCTTACTTCAATATACCGGTTCATACTTCAGCATATTGACATCAATGACAACATACAATACCATCATGTCATCAAACTCTGCACATATGCCAACAATTAATAAGTTTGATATTAGACACCAGTGTATAAGGAAAGATGATGGTCATGTCTTGTTAATAGTGAGCCGAGAAACAATTGTCTTTGTATACACATAAAAATGGCTATGAACAATTAAATAAATATTTTATATTTATTTAATAATTATTCTTCTATTAAATAGTTAATTTGAAAAGATTAATTTATTTAATTCATTTCGTGTCTTTCTATTAATTAATAATTTATTAATTAATTCATCTATTCTATTCCTCTAAAATAATTAAATATCTAATATTTAATTATTCCTATCTAATATTTAATTATTCCTCTAACCAAGTTAATTAAATATCTAATATTTAATTATCTCCTTCAATCAATTAAATATCTAATATTTAATAGTTATTATCCTATCCTATAGTCTCAAATATTAAATGATTTCCTAAATTATTTAATCTTTCTTATCCAACTCACCTTCCATATCCACTTCACCTTCCCTTTGCCAACTCATCCATCATGTGGCTAAGAAAATTAATATTTTTTAAATATTAATTCATCATTTATCTTCAACCTCCAAATTTAATGAATATTGTGTACGTACACATATTTCATAACCATCTTCTATATTCTCTCCAACACCCCCTACATCTTAGGAAGGACTTGAGTCCACTTGTCCTATCATGCCTAAATCTTCTCCAACCATCCCTAGATTTCCTCAATCAGCAACCCAGTCAAGGTGAGATGAGTGACACTTGTCTTCTCCTTCCCCCTTTCTCTCAACCTTCACCTTTTCTCATAGCCATCCAAATCTACAGACTTGATCATGACCGTTGATCTAAGCCACATCATCTCATCCTCTAACGGTCTATAAAATCAAGAGATTCAATTGAGAGAGTTAAACTTCAACTGCATTTTCAAGCAAATCATTCGTAAAACTTATGCATCCGTGAGTTTTATTCTTGAAGCAAATAGAAATTATCATATAGCATAATCATTTTAGCTTAAACATGTAGTATTGCATATCATAGCATTTGTTAACTATCATTTATCAGTCCATTCTTCATATGCCATGTTGGAAGCTATCAGTGCATTGTCTGAGAGCACACCATCTGCAACCAGGAATAGTGGAATTAGGACACAATGAGACATAAACCATGAAGGTAATATTAGTATTTTTATTTCATATGTATTTCATGTAGTTTCATTGGTTGAGTTTGGATTTCTTGTAGCATTTCCATTTGTATTTTGTGAAACTAACTTGTTGCAAGTAGCATTTTGAGGATGAAATTCAAGTCGACACATTTTTGCGCCCATCGTGGGGCTCATGGACCTCACATATACCTTTAAAAATCTCACAAAATGTGAAATTAACGCATTTGTAATGCAGATTCATGCATGTGTGAATTCTAACAGCGCTTTTGTTCCATAGGTTAGCGCATTTGCATCTTAGGTTAGTGTATTTGCATCTCAGGTTAACACATATGTCATGCAGGTTAGCGCTTTTGTCTGAAAAACTGTGCATTTGCATTACAGGTTAATGCTTTTTTCCTCTAGGTTAGCGCATTTTTTAAAGAAATCACGCTTTTGTGTCCACAAAGCAGCGCTTTTGTAGTACAAGTTAGCGCTTTTTCTCTGCAGATTAGCGCTTTTGAGGGGAAATATAGTGCATATGTTAGAATAACGCTTTTGCTTGCAACTAACAAAATTTTCTTGCAGGTCCGAATGTCCAAGAAATTAAAAATTTTCAAACTACTAACATGCATGTGCAGGATGGTGTTTGAGGCAAATTTCATGCATTTTCTCACCTAGTTAATTTAAAGCCTTATTTTGGGAAGTAATATATCATGTCTTGTTCATTTAGTCTAACTAAGAGGATAAATTGACAACATGCAACTTGCATTTTTAGTAACTTCTCTAAAATAGTTGCATGTAGACTTTTAAAAAGGCTAAAATAAACAACATGCTTGTTGGAGCAACATCTCCAAATAGAGGAAAGATCACATTGCTATGGAAAGTTAAAAAGAACACTTATATTTTGTGTCTTGAAAGTGGTAGGTATATACTCTCCCCTTAATTGGGTGACCAAAAAAGCCAAACCCACTCTTTTATGCTTTCTTTACTTTAATTAAATCCTTTAGAGGACCTGCCTTCCCGAGATGCCTTGAGGGGGCTAGTGAGAGGGGAACGACCTAAAGTAGAAATAGGCTAATGCCAAGTCCTTCCAATCCACTCTAAAGAAATCGTGTTTGTGACGAAAGTCTCAAACAACATGTGCTGATAAGTTCATACCGACACTATGTTTCCCCATAAACCCTATGAAACGTAACCTCTATAGGCTGGGAACCTTCTGTAGTTACAGAGCTGAAAGTGCCGCATGTATGGCCACATGACCGGAAGCCTTTACTAAAAACCACTTGTACTAGTTGTCAAAATCCTTCTAGTTGTTGGCGCAGGAGGTCAAACCTCTGAAGCGGCTCACACACATACGATTCTTAGTAGAGATATAAAGTTTGGCATGGGGAGTTTTAATGGAAACTAGTGTTTGGCTGCCCCAGAGAAGTGAGTGTTGAGGGTGGAGCTTGTGGGGTCAAGCATCTAAATATTCACTTTGAATAGTGTAGCCTCTGGGGAAATCCATGTGAGATTCAACAACTATTGTCTCAGTCTGCCATAAGATTTTTACTTGCTTGTGCATTTTGTTTATTAAACATTGTGTCTTCTATGTCTGTTATATGTTCCAAATGGTCAAAAATTGAAGAAAATTATCATCTACAAGTGAGCAAAAAATCCAACAAATAGCTGAAGAAAAATTGATCAAAAGAGTAATACAAAAGCTTTCCAACATTTGAAACACCATGTCAAAACTAGAGTGTTAAAACATCAGTATCGAAATAATTCTTGAAGTAGATTTGTCTTTAAACCATCACGTATTTTCAAACTAGCCCAACAACTGGGTCACTAATCCAACAGGTTATTCCCAAGAGGTTTCTATAATCATAAACATTCAACAAGTTATTGATTCAAACATCTTAAGTGCAAAAAAAAAAAAATCAACATCATTGTCAAGTATCTCATCAGGATAATCAAATCCTCTATCACGAAGCTTGATCAATCTATACTAGGTTCATAATCTTGGATATTTCTTTCCTATTTTGAACCTAGGTTATATAAAAATCAGAATTGCACCAACATTAGAATCAAACAAACTTCTAAATTGTCAAATGTTTATATGACTTTTAAGTATCACCTTAAGAAAAGAAAACATAGTTATAAAGCTACTCTAGAAAAGAATAAGATTCTTGTATATCAATTGCAAGATCTTATTAAAACATAGGACATTCCTACATTGTTTTCGTCACTACTTATGTGGCTGCGGTACAGAGTTTGACGGAGAAATTTTGCAAAGACATGCTTTTCAACAAAGAGACGCTTTATCACAATGAACAAACAATAGCGGTAAAATCAACAAACATATCTTCCTAAACCAATAATCACCTATTGACTTTATCCTTTGGAAATTTCAACAAATTTGAAATAATCACATGCAAAAGTGGAGAAAGAAATCAGTCTCTAAAGAAGAACAATGGCAAGAAAAGCTACATCAAGCGGAAGAAATAGTAATCAATAAACAAAAGAAGCAAGAAGAACATGAAAAGAAAGAAGAGGAGATTACCATCAAAGGTAAAGAAGAATTTTGTCAACAAGTTCTGAAAATACAAACAAATGCAAAATCTGAACAAGATATTCCAGAAGCAGTGAAAATAGAGATGGCAAAAATCAGAGAACTTTTTGCACCATACAAACTTCTTGTATGGTATAGTGGAGTAGTCCTATATCATGATTCAGAGACAAATTCAAATGAGTATGAATGGGGTCCAGGTGTCTTATCTGCTACATCAAGTAAGGAACACAATGAAGATCAAGCAGCTATCACGAAAGAAGACTTGTCTATTACAAAATAAAAGATGGAGTTAGAAAGAAGGCAAGAAAAACTTGGAATTTAGAGAAAAGAGTGTATGCAAAAAGGAAAGGGAATGACAAAGACAAAGAAGTAATGCCACAAGAAGTACAAACAAGGATAGATCAAGCATCTAGAAATATAAGATTTTCATCAAAAGAGGAACAAGATATATGCAGATGTGGCAGAACCATAGAAGAATTAAGAGATAGTCAAGTTGGATTGACTATTAGTCCAGAAGAAGTTGAGTTTGAAAGGAGATAAAATCTAGCAAAAGAATCCTCTTTATCATGTACACAAGTATGTCAACTCCAAAATGCAAATGAGGTCAATCAAGAAGGGATTTGCAGTATTAAAGATGTGTGTGTTGATATAATCCATTCATTTAAGGGACAAACGTCAATTGAAGAACCGCTTGAGTGTGAGCTAAAAAATAATAATATTGATTTTGTTAGAACTAATTGGGAGACGCTTGGGAAAGACAATTCTCAAAAACATTTAATCTATGATAGTACCTATTCTATGCCAAATTATGATCATTATGTCATGAACGTTGAAACACCTAATGATGAAAATGATTATGATTTACCCCTTCTTCATCCTGAACTAATTGATTGGGATAATTTAGACAACCCTGAACTAAATGTCTTTTCCAATGATCATGACTTAGTTGTGTGCCTTAATGTTGTTAAACCCATCGCACCTAAGATATCTTTCATTGCAGAATCAAGTAATGTTTCTCGTAGTCAGGAGAATGTGAAACTTTCCAGTTAAAAAAGAGAAATAAAACAAGGAAAGAGACCTATTGTTGAAAACTATTTCATGGCAGCACTAGATCAATCAAAAGAGAAAATAAAGGACATATTTGATGGTGAGAACCTCTTTGAGGCGCCAGAAGATAGAAAGTTTGACATTCTTCCTGCATATTTTTAAGAGAGAGTTGTTATCCTGATAGAACCAACAGAAGCAGTAAACATTGGTACATCAAAGGATCCTAAAATACTTCATTATGATGCCTCATTATCAGAAGAAGAGAGGAAAGAATACATGGAATTCTTTAAGCAAAGACAAATAAATTTTTCTTGGTCCTATGCAGATATGTCAGGACTTAATCCAAATCTTATCATGCATCATCTTAATGTGGATTTAAAAGAAAAACCAGTTAAGTAGAAGCTAAGAAAGATGCATCCACACATTGCTCTTATAAAAACTGAGTTGAAGAAACTATTAGAAGTGGGTTTTATAAGACCTGTTGCTTATCTAGAATGGGTTTCAAGTATTGTACCAATGTCAAAACCAAATAAAATCATAAGAGTTTGTACAGATTTCAGAGATCTGAATAAAGCATCTCCAAAAGATGATTTCCCACTACCAAACATTGATATAATAGTGGACTTGTCAGTAGGGCATGAGATGTTTTCATTAATGGATGGCTTCTCAGGATATAATCAAATAAGAATCGCACCTAAAGATCAAGAAAAGATAGCTTTCCCCTGTGCATGGGGAACATATTGTTGGAATGTTATGTCATTTGGGATTAAGAATGCAGGAGAAACTTATCAATGGGCTATGACAATAATTTTACATGATATGATGCATACATTTATGGAAGATTATGTCGATGACATACTTGCAAAATCTCATACAAGACAAGAACATTTGAACATCTTAAGCAAGATTTTTGACAAGGTGGAAAGATATCAATTGAGATTAAATCCAAATAAATGTGCATTTGGGGTAACCTCTGGAAAACTCCTTGGGTACATTATATCAACTTGTGGAATTGAAGTAGATCCTGAAAAGGTCAAAGCCATCATGGAGATGAAGTCACCTAGGAACATAAGTCAATTGTGATCTTTACAAGGAAGATTGCAATCAATCG
The DNA here is from genome assembly GCF_030272615.1 of Cryptomeria japonica. Lineage (NCBI taxonomy): Eukaryota > Viridiplantae > Streptophyta > Pinopsida > Cupressales > Cupressaceae > Cryptomeria > Cryptomeria japonica. The sequence goes on from NC_081409.1 coordinate 543,404,171, forward strand.
GGAGATTTGTTTCTCAGTTAGCAGATAGATGTCTTCCATTCACCCATCTTCTACATAAAAATATTCCATTTAAATGGGATCTAAAATGTGCAGAAGATTTTTTGCACATAAAAGAATATCTTATGAGTCCTCCAATACCGGTATCACCAACCAAAGGGAAACCATTGTTGCTCTATATTTGAGCAACAAATGTATCATTAGGAGCTCTCCTAGCTCAACATGATGAAGAAGGAAAAGAAAGAGTAGTATATTATATCAGTAGAATGCTTGTTAGTTATGAATTAAATTATTCCTCAACAGAAAAGACATGTCTAGCAGTTGTATTTGCAACTCAGAAGCTGCGACATTATATGTTGATTCATTCTGTAAAACTAATGGCAAAGATAGATCCCCTCAAATATTTGTTGAGCAAGTCAACCTTGATAGGGAGAATATCCAAATGGGTTATGATACTGAGTGAATTTGATATAGAGTATGTTGACCGAAAAGATACCAAGGGACAAGTCATCGTTGATCAATTGGCTGATGCACCTTTACAAAATGACATGCCTTTGCAAATCGAATTTCCTGATGCAACTATCTTGACAGTAAGTACAAACTGTTGATATTTGTACTTTGATGGTTCTTATACACAATATGAATCAGGCGCAGGAATCTTTTTCATCACACCTCAGGGACACACAATTCCAAAATCATATAGATTGTGGTTTCCATGCACCAATAATACTGCAGAGTATGAACCATTGGCTATTGGGCTTAAAATGGACATTGAATGGAACATCAAAGAACTACATGTCTATGGTGATTCACAACTTATCATTAATCAAATAAATGATGAATATCAAACTAAGGATGATAATCTCATGCCATACAAACAGCTAGTAGAGGAGTTTAAAGAATAATTTAAAGAAATATCATTCACTCAGATTCCAAGAAATGAGAATAAAGCAGCAGATGCAATGGCTACAATAGCATCTCTCTTGCAAAATAAGGAGAATCAACAACGTTACAAATTTCTTGTGGAAGATATATTAACCCCTGCCATTAAATCTCAGCATACCTATTGAATTTACCATATATCAGGAACCAGTCAATCCTCATACGATCAAACCTATCAATATTTAAAAGAAAATATCCTTCCTCTTGACTTATCTCACAATCAGAGAAAGAATTTTATCTGTTAGTCCTCTCACTATACTATTATTGCTGATATCCTATATAGGCATGGTCTAGATGGTACTTTGTTGAATTGTCTTGAACAAGAAGAATCTGAGAAAATACTTAACGACGTTCATGTAGGTATTTGTGGCACACACTCAAGTGGTTTAACATTGGCTAAGAAACTTCTTCAAATGGGTTACTATTGGCCTACTATGGAGAGGGATTCATTCACATGTGCTAGAAAATGCAAACAATGTCAAATCCATGGGAATCTCATTCATGCACCAGCACAAGAGTTATATCCTATGACAAGATTATGGCCATTTTCCCAATGGGGCCTTGATTTGGTAGGAAAGATAAATCCCTCATCTTCTAATGGACATAAGTTTATTTTGATTGCTACTAAATATTTTACTAAATGGATTGAAGCAGTGCCTTTAACAACAGTGACAGGAAAACAAATATCATCATTTATTTTGAATTATATAATCTGTCGCTATGGAGTTCCTATGACCATTATCACTGATAATGGAAGACCATTCAAAAATCAAGATGTGAAGGAGCTATGTAAATAATTTCATATCCAGCATAGGTTTTCTACTCCATATTATCCATAGGGAAATGGTCAAGTTGAGGCATCAAACAAATCTATCTTGAAAATCTTGAAGAAAATAGTCAATAAAGCTGGAAAAGACTAGCACATTTAGCTAAATCCTACTCTTTGGGCATACCAAACTAGTATCCGCACTCCAACAGGGGCAACTCCATATTGTTTGGTCTATGGATTAGAAGCCATATTACCTATAGAAGTAGAGATACCTTCTCTACGAGTATCCTCGCAAGGTCTTATACTAGAAGAAGAGCAATGAGTCTCTCGACTCCAGGAACTTGAACTGATTCAGGAACGTCACCAAAATGCAATAGATCATTTAAAAGTATATCAACAAAGAATGGCAAGAAGTTATAACCACAGGGTCAAGCCGCGCATTTTTCAGATTGGCAATATAGTTCTAAGGGAGAATCCAAGAAATCAGCAAGACCGAGACAAGAAGGGAAAATTTGAACCAAATTGGCTAGGACCTTTTGTCATAGTAGCAGCATATGGATCACGAGCATGCAAGTTATATACCCCTGAAGTTGATTGGTTTGATGAACCTATCAATTCTATCCATCTTAAAAAATTCTATGCTTGAGATATAAAGTCCTGAAAAAATCAGTAAAAAGCACATAAAGTCTTGAAAAAAAAATCAGTAAACATCCAAAAAGCAAAAAAATCCCTAAAAATCAAAATATGGAAAAAAAATGCAATAAATTTAGATGGTGAAAACCTGGTAAATGGGCTCTATCTAGAAAGTAATTTCCTCCATCTATGAGATCACTTTGCGCACCTATACATTCCATCCTATCACATCTATCATTTCCATCTATCTTGGCTTATCCATTCTATCATTTGCATCCATTGCTCCGAACCATTTAGCCAAAAATATGCAGCTTACCAACAATTATCAATCTTTGACATACTTGTCATAGTCACTTACTTAGATTTTATCAGAATCAATAAATTTTCTTTTGTATCCCTCCATGGTTTGGATCTTGATCAATTCATACATCCATAATAAATTTTTGTTTCCGCTGGGGGAAAAATCCTAATTCCTTTTTCTAAGGTGATATTTTGAATCTTTAAAAATCCAAAACATTCAAAAAACTTAGAAAAACCAAAAACACCTAGGGTTTTGACACAGATAATGAGCAACAAAGGAACAAAAATCAAGGCATTTCATCAACAACTGAATCATGAAACTCAGAAAATGAAGAATCGATTAGCAAGTAATAAAGGAATATCAAAGATAATTCATCAACATGATTATATAAGTTAATGATCATAAGAACATGTGAATGACATACAAGATTCAGTGTTTATATCTTGATTTTATTGCTAATCATGTACTCTATGCGACTCAAGGATGTCCTTGACTAGAGAAGCTATGATGGGGCATGATAATTTTTCTTTGATTGTTGACTATGGTTTATCTCTTACTACGGTATGTACTTGTCTCGGGATATGATCGGAAAAAGATCAAGGAGGATGTTCCAATTCATGCATGAAAGGAGATAATCCTTGTCTGTTTTTGAAGCAATACTCAGGCTAACTTGACTCATTATATCAAGTTGCTTGTATTAACTTGCTATATAAAAATCCATGTAAGAAATACTCAGGTCATCTTGAATCTTTATGTCAAGTTGCTTGTATTTTCTTACAACATTTGAAAGCTCAATGATGAAATCAAGCACTGTTACAAGATAACATATGAAGAATGGCAGTATAATTTTTAATTAGATGATTTTGGATTAGCTCATTATTCATCTGGATTATAAGCATTCATTGTCAGTTGCATTAGAATAATATCATTTCATTAACAGATCAATGGTCATAAATAAAGATTGAGTATACTTGGACAAACAAAAACAATTTGCATTTGATCATTTAGGTGCATTCATCCTTAGAATCATTTCAAATTATTTGGTTGCATTTCATCAACTACATTAATTTGCATTCAATTAAGTGCATTTCATTAATCATGTAGTGTATCGTCATTTTTAATTGCACTATCATTTCATTAACGATCATTTAGTTGCATCTTTTCACTTAGATTCATAAACATTACATATAAAAATAAAAAACATTTCATTAAATCATTTTCATTACATCATCCTACAAATCAAAAACAAACCACTCATTCATTTGCATTTCCATATAGATCACTGCATTTGCATCATTTACATATCATTTAAGTTAAGTAATCATTTTCATTTGCATCCAAGGTCATCAAAATCGAAAATCAAAAAAAATTATCATTGCATTATCATATAAAGCATGATCATAATGAAAATAAAAGATCATAACATCATCCATGTAATCAATGCATATAGATCATCATCATAAAATAGAGTAACATGCATAATAAAGATCATCATCATATAACGTCCATGCCTACATATAGATCATCATAAAACAATAAAAAGTCCAAGTATACAATGATATTAGATAAACAATATAAGTGCCTCCAAATCAAGTCAAGGTTGTCCTGTACCACTACCACCTGACTCTGTCCGTCTCTATGGCTGTGAGCGAGAAGATCCTCCAGATACCTATCTCCCATGATCACCACTCCTCTGAGGAGGTCCCATGACCCCACCACTACTAGTATCCATCAACACGGTGGTATGATAACTACCTGCTCTCTGGCTCTCTACAACTGTCTCCTCATATAGTCGTTACCAATGGGAAGTCTCCTTCCCGGCCCCGAACTAGTGCTCTAACAGTGTCAGCTGAGAGAGTACCTGATCCAAACTGTTGAATATGATCAAGAAGGCCCTGAGTATCTTGCTATCTCCTAAGAGCTCTATCCCTCTCAACCATGAAAGTATGTACCTATGCTTGAAGTTGATCAATTTGTTCTCTAAGACTATCAATGGTATCATGCTCTGGTGCATCCTACTTTGGAAAATCCTGTTGTGGTGCATGAACCCCAATCCCCTCCTCACCACCTCCCTTTCCACTTGCTGGCATCTCAGTCTGAGTAGCTCTCAGAACCCATCATCTAATAAGTGGAACATGATCCTCTGGATCCTCATCATCTCCACCATGAGCTACAATAACTCTAGGGTCTAGATGAATCTGACTAAAATCAATGCCTCTCCCGCAACCTCCATCCAGTCCGGTCATCCTGCCTCCTCCTGTCAATGGCAACCCTCTCAGTGATCTCATCCCTGCCCTGCCAGTATCCCTCCCAATCCGGCCAACATATCTCCCACCCATAGGACGCAGTCTCCCAATCCTACCAACTGGTCCAAATGGTCCTCCACGCACTCTCAATCGACCTCCCCTCCATCCAAATCTCCTACCACCACCACCTCCATCCCCACCCTTATCTCCACCTCCCTCGGGCTCTTAAGCAGCTTTGAGCTCTCATCTTCGTCTCCGTCTCCTAACACCTAGATCATCTGAATCATCATCCTCATCTCTTGAGCTGGGAGGAGGATCTGTTGGATCAGTAATACAAGGAAATGGATGAGCTAGTATGTACTGAGCATAATCGGCAGTACCCATAGGATCAAGAATGTGCAATCTCATATCATAAGCCACTCTCGGAGTAGCAAGAAAATCTGTGCGAGCAATCTCAAATGTCAAAGAAGGTCCCCAATCTCGCTTATCTCTATACCGCCAAGCATATATCGTCACACCAATAGGCATAGGCTGGATGATCCCAAAGTGTCTAAGAATGCAACTAATCAACTGTAGCTCAATAATGTAACAATCAAAGAAAAATTATCATGCCCCATCATCTATCCATGGCTCACAATCAACATATGGTCTCCAAGTAATACTATCCAATGAATCAAGCACCCAACACCAATACTCCATCTCACCTAGCTTATGCTAAGTAAGGATACCTACATAAAAGTACACATATGGCTGCCTCTCTCCACAAACTCTATGATGGATAGGCCGAGTAATAGCAATGTGCTCCCAGCACTAGATCTGCAATAGTGTGCATCTTGTAGACAAACTAGCACTCACATCATACACCACCTAATGAAGATCGTGATATAAATGTGTCGGCATACAAATACCCCAAGCATATCAAGTCTAATGTTGCATCATACTCAGGAGAATCTCACCCCATCCAACAACAAAACCTCGTGATCACCTATCAGGACAAATGAATCCTCCAATCAAACCAGCAAGAATCACAGGGAGAGTCTCATAATACATAACCATATCCTCCCATCGGATCTCTCTAGAGATGCTCTCATCAGCAAAAATGGATCTGCAAGCCTTTGTCCCAACACGATCCTGAAAATCATACTGCACTAACTCACCAGTCACTGGGATGTGCAAAATCCTATAGACATCCTCGAGCGTCACACTAATCTCACTCGTGGGCAAGCGGAAAGTGTTATGCTCATTGTACCATCTCTCAGATAATGCCATCAACAATCCTCTAGTATGCATAATCTCAGGCATGTACAACAGATGGCATAAACCACAAGCATCTATATGTCTAACCTCTGCCTGTGTCAGCTCTGGCACTAAATGTCGTACTGCTGGTAATTTCTCCTGACACTAGAGAACATCAAGTTTCTCCTATTTATCAAGAGAATTAGATCAATCATCACTTATCAAATCTATCAAATCAAACTGAAGCAACTTACATTGTCAAATCTATCAAATCAAACTGAAGCAACTTACGCTCTCAAATCTATCAAATCAAACTGAAGCAACTTATGCTATCAAATCTATCAAATCAAACTGAAGCAACTTAAGCTATCAAATCATTTTAAAACCTATCAATCATGGTTTTCTATCAATCACTGAGTTTAATCAAAACTTTGCTAAGCTCTTGCATCAGAAACTAAATCGATTTCTTAGAGCTAATCTGTCAAAACAAATCAAATCGATCTATCCAACAACATCAATCAATCAATCAAGTCCCTATTCATCATACACGCACATCAAACATGTTAAATCTAATCATCAAAGTGATTTTAGCTTTTGCACTTATCAAAAACATCAAATTTTGAGCATATGTGCTATCTTATTGAACATAAGCTCTAAACAAATCATATGCGTTAACTTTTTCAACAAACGCGCTAACCCTATGCACGAATACGCGAAACATGCAAAAGCGCTATCAAACAATGCATATGCGCTAACAAACGACACATAAACGCTAACTGATGCATATGCGCTAGCATCCTTAACATATGTGCTATCCTAATGAGCATATGTGCTATCATGAGAAAATGTGATAAACCTAATTGCATATGCGCTAAATCTAAATGCAAAAGTGCTAACCAAATGCTGAAAAATCGCAAAAAAATTCAAAATTCAAAAAATCGCCTAAAAACATGAAAAGTTGCATGAAAAGTTGAAAACAAAGCTCAAGATAAGATACATATCAGATACCCATACTCAGGAGGTCACTGATATCATTGAACACGCTCAAATCGATGGTTCTCCATAGGAATCACCATTTTGCCACCTCACCTAGAAAATTTTCTCCACAAGTTGACAAGGATAACAATGACATTAAAATTAACCTTGGTTAATTTTATATTTACTATTTGAAAGAGTAATTAATTCTATTCAATGGGGCAATTTAATTTGTTTTTTACAAATAAATTTAATTGACGGAACTTTTTATCAATTATCATTAGACCAATCGTTCAAACCAAAGTTTTCAACAATTTCACCATCAATCTCCTGATGGGGCACACAATCAGGATTTTCAATCTCCATCAGGCGCACTATCAAGACTTGATTTAGTCTTTGAAACAATGTTGTCTTGACATTATTTCAAAGAGGGGCAAAATGTATACACATAAAAATGGTTGTGAGCAATTAAATAAATATTTTATATTTACTTAATAATTATTCTTCTATTAAATAGTTAATTTGAAAAGATTAATTTATTTAATTCATTTTGTGTCTTTCTATCAATTAATAATTTATTAATTAATTCATCTATTCTATTCCTCTAAAATAATTAAATATCTAATATTTAATTATTCCTCTAACCAAGTTAATTAAATATCTAATATTTAATTATCTCCTTCAATCAATTAAATATCTAATATTTAATAGTTATTCTCCTATCCTATAGTCTCAAATATTAAATGATATCCTAAATTATTTAATCTTTCTTATCCAACTCGCCTTCCATCTCCACTTCATCTTCCCTTTGCCAACTCATCCATCATGTGGCTAAGGAAATTAATATTTCTTAAATATTAATTCATCATTTATCTTCAACCTCTAAATTCAATGAATATTGTGTACATACACATATTTCATAACCATCTTCTATATTCTCTCCAACACCCCCTACATCTTAGGAAGGACTTGAGTCCACTTGTCCTATCATGCCTGAATCTTCTCCAACCATCCCTAGATTCCCTTAGTCAGCAACCCAGTCAAGGTGAGATGAGTGACACTTGTCTTCTCCTTCCCCCTTTCTCTCAACCTTCACCTTTTCTCACAGCCATCCAAATCTGCAGATTTGATCATGACCATTGATCTAAGCCACATCATCTCATCCTCTCAAGGTCTATAAAATCAAGAGCTTTAGTTGAGAGAGAGTTAGACTTCAACTGCATTTTCAAGAAAATCATTTGTAAAACTTATGCATTTGTGAGTTTTAATCTTGAAGCAAATAGCAATTATCATATAGCATAATCATGTAGTATTGCATATCATAACATTTGTTAACTATCAGTTATCAGTCCATTCTTCATATGCCATCTTGGAAGCTATTAGTGCATTGTCTGAGAGCACACCATCTGCAACCAGGAATAGTGGAGTTAGGACATAATGAGACATAAACCATGAAGGTAATATTAGTATTTTTATTTCATATGTATTTCATGTAGTTTCATTGGTTGAGTTTGGATTTCCTGTAGCATTTCCATTTGTATTTTGTGAAACTAACTTGTTGCAAGTAGCATTTTGAGGATGAAATTCAAGTCGACACAAACTCAGTTTTTAGAATTCCTAAGAGGGACGCATACTCCGAATTTACCCTTTCTCTCTTTGTTACAAGATTTCATGAGAAGGCGGACAAGCATAGAAATGTTATTGTTAGAAGCTGGCTGATTAAACCTCAGAGAGGTGGTTCTCGTTTACCGAAATCCTTGAATAGAGATCATGTGAAACCCTACATTAGGGATTTGATAGTTCTATTGCAAAAGGTTAAAGGAGTGGCTGATTCATATCTATTCACAGAATGGATGTATCATTTCATTCAAGTCATCTTAGACGGAACTTGATACATAGATTGGGGAAAAGTTATTGCAGAAGAGCTCCAAGATCAATTGAAACAAGCACAGTTTGGGGATAGAGATTTCTACATGTCTTCATATCTTATATATTGTGTGGCATGCACAAAATAATGGCAAGGAGTACCTCGAGCCCCAGTGTTTGAAGGAATTTGAGTTTTTGAATTCTACCCCTGTTTTCAGAGTGAGAAGGCTTTGGGAAACTATAGGCGGGTTCATGATGTTTTTACTGGAAGAATGTTTGCAGAATTGACAGGGAATCTAGAAAGAAGGATTTCTGAAGAGGCTCAACAATTAATCAGAGTATATGGGAGCCACTATATTCAGTATCCCCACTTCACTTACCTTCGGGTGGGTGGTTTTGAAGAGGAACCCATGAAATTGCCCCAATATGATTTTGATTGTTCTATGCTAGCAGAGCTTTGTAGGAAATTAGCTCATGTCATTAAAAAGTATGTTGATTTAAGTGATCATGAAGCCTTCTTTCCCCTAGAATTAGGTTGTTTTTCTTGCAAGTCATTTGCAGATGCAGCTAGTGTTGGAGTTGATTTAAAGAATTTCAATTTTAGTTTCTATGTAGCTAGGAATATTTTTGATAATAAACTCTTTGTTGTTCAGACCTACAAATTAGGAAAGAGTTATGCTCCTTCTGCCCATTTGGAATATTTTTGGGAGGACTGTAAAGATGAGTTTGAAGTCTGGTTAAGAGACTATAGTAGATTGAGGATCCAACAGATTATTGATTGGAAGCTGGAGGTGAATGTTGAAGGGGTTACAGATCATGATGAAGACATCCTTGGTCCTGAATTTGATAGAATCAAATCAAAGCCTTTAGATGAGATAAGTTGGTTTGAGTATGAAATGGATGACATCTATGTCAGGGTGATAACTGTGATTCAAAGAACCGTACATTGGCTTTCTAGAATGAGACGATTGGATACTCAGAGTTCAATATCATAAATGATTAAGCAAGTTGTTTTTAGGGCTCTTGATGCTAACATTTCTAAAAATATTTGTCTTGCAGGAATAGAAACAAAAACCAAGAAATCTTCTCACCATAAGAAAGCCACCTCTACAGCTAAAGAGGCTATCATATCACCTATTTCTATCTGTGTGACTAGATCAAGGGCCAAAACTGGTAGGAGCAAACCACAAGTTGCAGAACACTTTATTGACCTAGACTAGAGTGAGGAAGGTGTGAAGGATAAGTTGCTAGAAGTAAGAAATTTGTCAAAGATGGATCACCTCAAAGATGGCATTGATCTGGATTTTGCTGAAAACCTTGACACTTCTCTTGGTTTTAAGGAACAGACTCAAGAGAAGTCTTTAATCCTAAAATATTATGTTGTTAGTTCTCCCCAATGGCTAGTGTCTTTTGTAAACAAAAGGAAAAATATTGTTCCCATCGCTTTGCAAATCGGCGATGTTGTGAGTAAGTATGTAATGAAAATAGCTCAACCAAAAAGGGCAAAAGCAATGACAAGGTTAGAGATTGATGATAAAATAGGTAAATGGATGGCAGAGGTTGTAAAGCCAAAGGTTGATGGAGAAGCATCTAAGCTTTCTGCCGATAGTCACTAAGTGGAAAAAGTAGAGCTTGGAGTCACTAACAGGGATACAGATAACCATAACTTTGAAGTTTCTACAAAACGCATGCAAACTCGATCGCAAAAGGATGGGAAGGATAAGAAGGAGATAAAACAGATGATCAGAGTGTTGGCAGATTACATTGATGCAATCAGCGGTGTATCTTCTTCTCCCAAGTTGTTAGTCCAAGCTTTACAATATTTTGATCTCACATCACCTAGCAGTCAGAAGTTATTGAGTCAGACCCAAAGGGGAAAGGCCATCACAGGTGTTTTTGACGATTGGGTGAATGGAGTCATTAATGACGAATACAAATTCATTCAAGAATCCAAAAAAGTGTTTGATGAAACCTCACTGTTAATAACGGGCATTCAGTCATAGGTTAAAATGTGGGAAAGTGAAGAAACCAAATGGACGTCTGCCTCTTTACAGATTTATGAAATTCAAAAGTATGGGGTCGCTAAATTCCCTACTGAAAAAACACTTAAAACAGTGGAGGAATCACTCCTGTTCACTGACAAGCGCAATATTGATTGGAGGAATGTAACACTCAATGCAAGATGCATAGAATTCATCAAGTGGGAGAAAGAATTAAAGGGGATATGTCAAAATTTAGCGACTGAATTGAGACATATTCATACCACTTATGTCTGGGGCGATGGTCAAGTTGAAAAGGGCATGAACGATGTTGTAAAACTTTTTTGTGATGCCATGAATGAAGTAAAGAAGAATGCAGCACCCATGACAATTGACTTCACAAAGGTTGCCAGGGTTGAGGTTGTATTATACATTTATGCAGATCAGTTACCTAACTACGTGGATGAAATAAAAAATATCCGGCTAGAGGTAGAGGCATGGAAATAGAGGATGGCATCTGTTAAAGTTCCCAGTGTTCCATCTTTACAGGAGTTCATCGTGGCATACAAGGAATGGAAGGTGGCACTGAATTTGACTGTCGAGGATGGCATAACTCAAGGATCCCCAACACCTAGTTAGGATTTGTTTTCATTTCTGAGGACATGTCCTCTTTTATCTTGCTCAAGAGACTTTTCTGTTATTTTTTACAGTTATGTTTTCAAAATGTTTCTATTGGTAATTGTTTACCACAGAAAATTACTCTGTAAGGGTAAACAAACAATGGATATTATTTAAGGTATGTTTTGAACTGAAGAAGGGTTTGGATTTTTGGAGAAATCCAGAAGGTTTTTGGGTTTGGTATTGTTTTGTTGTATGTTTCTTTTGGAAGGATAATCATGTGGAATTATTATTTATCTTTGAATGAATGAATAAAATAGATATTTACTAAAAGATTTGAATCTATGCATTCAATCTTGAGTATTTGCCTCTTTGTGGGTTAAATTATTATTGAATCATATATGTTTATGCGAATGATTTATTTGAGAAAGGGCATTATCTAGCAATGTTGATTTACCAATTCCTTGTTTATGTGTAGTTTGAAATTTGTGAAACTGTGTTTTTCATGATTAAGGGGAAATATTTACATATGCTATGTTCATTTCATATTTATGGTGAATGTATCACCTTAACTGCTTTCTGGTTAAAAGTGGGCACAAAGTTATACTGAGTAATTCATTGAATATGATATAAGGGAGTTGTACCTGTTTTAAAATTCAAAGGGAAAAGAACAACTATGTTTTCCCAAATTGTTAGTGCACAATTGTGACTTCGTAAGGGCGTGGAGTTTAATTGAATAAAAAACAAAGAAGCATAATATGTTAACTAATAATAGCATACCTTGATTTGAACCACCAACTCCCGAACAACACGCAGAAGAGGAATTCATCCCCTTTGTCACAGAAAGTTTCTACTAGATGCCCAATGTCACTCGCTCTCAATAAAAAAAGCAAAGCAAACCACAACCAGAGTCTAGTATGGGACAAATATTATCAAATCCTTTCGAGTATCCAAATCTAGAAGACACAGATATTTTTGAGGAGCTCCTCCAAGAATGTCAAGAAAGCGCCTCATTTCAAAAACTTGTGGAAAAACTCATAGAGGTCGACAAAGAAAAATACTTGCTCATGCTAACAAGAAAAGGAGTTAGGATCCCTGAAGACTTTGATACTAGTATCTTTAGAACAAGGTCTTGAAATTATACTTATCAAGAACAACAAAGAGAAGAGGAAGCACGTGACCCTGAGAAAAACATACCTAAGCCAAACATACCAAAACACACACATACCCAAACTAGGGATAACGAAAGGGAAGAACTCTTCCCTCGGAAAACAAATATACCCCTGGTTTCTCTCACTCAACAAATGCAAATTCTGCAAAGACAAATGCAGGACATGCAACAGGGGACAATAGTACAGTGTTCCTTATACAAAATTTGTCCTTACCATTTTGACAGAAGGTTAAACATGATACCTCTTCCCCCAAATTCAGATATTCCCAAATTTGACAAATATGATGGTAAGAGTGATACTCGCGATCATGTTCGAGAATTTTGTACCATGAGCCTTGAATTTGCCCATGATGACACCTATTTGATGAGGCTATTCCCAAGAAGCTTGGGAGGGCAAACAATGGAGTGGTTATCCAAACTCACAGCTCTTGTCAGATCCTTTGATGAATTAGTCAACAAATTTATCACTCAATACTCCTACAATATTCAACATAAAATCACCATGCTAGATGCCTGCAATACCAAATAGAAAAACAATGAAACATTCATGGTGTTTCTTCAATGTTGGAGGCGGATGATTTCAAGATATCCTCGACATGTGCCTAAAAAGGAAAAGATGGAAATTTTCATTGACAATCTGAATAGTGAGATGAGTTACATACTCAAGCTCCAATGTATACCATCTTTTGCCAAGTTGATCAAAAATGGAATCCAATTAGAGGAGGCATGTATCAAGAAAGGAACATTGAAGTTATTCAAAGAAGGAACTAATTCATCCAACTCTCATTTCAATAACCAGAACAATAACAATAACTTAGACAAATTCAGGTTCTGGACTAGAAACAAAAATACTAGAAATGAAGGAGGAAATGATGCTAATGATGTAAAGTCCAAACAACCAGTATTGGCTTTATTAGGTAATCCTCAGGCTACCAAGAATCAAAAGGGTGCTAACCAAGGCACTAACACTTATGCACCGAATACCAATCCAGAACCTTCAAATGCGAACAACACCAACAATACCCAAAACAACAACACAAATTGAGGACCTAATCCGAATTCAAGGGGTAACACCAACAACTTTCCAAATAAATGCATTTACACACCATTGGGGCAATCATTAGAATCAGCATTCAGAGAACTACTAGCAAACAAGATTATCATATTACCAGCTATAAACAACTTTGAACCCTAGGTCAAACCACCTTGGTGGAATGACTCACACTTCTGTGATTTTCATCGAAAAAAAGGACATCAAACAAATGATTGTATGAGGCTTAAAAACATTGTTCAAGACATGATTGATAGAGGTGATTTAACGATTGATGGTCTCAAGACAAATGGTGATCATGGCACCTTTAAAAATCCTCTTCCAAATTACAACAAAGATGGAGCTTCATCATCAAATGATACACGAGGAGCTCACATCAATCACATATACAATAACACCATCAATCATATATCGACATATGACAATCAAGTAAATGTCATTAAAATCAAGGACAAACGCAAACATGAATCGATCAATGTAACCACCAGAGCTCAAAAATATGTCTTGAAAGGGAATACATAAATAGCAACCACTATTCCCAAGACTCAATATGATTTGGTAAGTCAACTGCACAGACCTCCTGCTCAAATATCCATACTTGAGTTATTAAAAATTTCACCAAAACATAAAGACATCCTGGAACAAGCACTATTGGAAACAAATGTACCTCAAGATCTGGATATTGACAAATTTCAAGCCATGGTGGCTCACATGACAGGGCCTCATAATCTAACCTATATTGAGTAGGATAATATCTCATTGAGCCATCCACATAATACTCCCCTTCACATTGAAGTCTTGTTCTACAAACATCGAGTTAAAAGAGTATTAATAGACTAAGGAGTTGGGCTCAATATCTATACCTTAAAGCTTATCCGTGCATTAGGCTTCTCTGAGCAGTCTATTGATCCACACAAAAAGATCACCATCAAAGCATATGATGATGAAGAAAGATCATCCAAGGGAACAGTAATATTACCTATTCATGTAGGATCGATACAAAGGGACACTATGTGCCAAGTCTTAGACATAGACCTCGCATGATATTTTATTGGGTCGTCCTTGGATACATGAAATGCAAGGGGTACCCTCAACTTACCACCAGTGTGTTAAATTCCCTTATAATGGGCAAGAGATTTCTATATCAGCAGATAATGACCCCTTTCAACACTACAATGCTATGGGGGTAGCCCAAGACAGCTTGGTTCCACATAACAGGGAAAAACAAACTTCCTCAGCGCTAGATCATCATCAAGAAAAGCTCAAATATTTATCCATGGATTTCAAACAAAATATGAAAATAAAAGAGCAAGGCATGGGAGAATACTCTTTTGAACCCATGTGTCAAATCAACTTACCAGCATCACCAAAATCTCATGGGCAACCTTCTGCATCACCACATCAAGCAACACAGCCCATCATCCAATTAGGCATACTAGCACATGAATTAGAAGAAAAGGACATCCTTAGTTGGCTATACAAGGATGAAGAAGAAGTCAGAGATGCTACTATGGAAGTAGCTATACCAACATAATAGTATGGGAAGGGATACTTGATCATGCAATGAATGGGGTACAATGGCAAAGGACCTATCGGCAAGCATCAAGAAGGCATCCCAGAGCCATTGGATCCTCTTTCATAGTTTTCTAGAGACAAAACAAGATTGGGCTATGGACACACTCTACCCCAAAAGAAGAAACCAAATAAATATCAAAAACCTTAGTGGAAAGCAAAGAAGAAATAAAAGGAGGACTCATGGTAGGAGGCACTACATGAATCAATAGAAACAATAAGGAAGGAGCAAGAACACCAGGAAAAAGAGAAACAACAAGAGGAGATGGCCATTCAAAGAGAAGAAGCATCTTATACAAAAGTACATCACATTCAGGAACCTATTCCAAACAAGGCAAAATCACCCCCCGAGGAAATCACGACTCCCCAAGGAGAGACAGTATATGAATAGATGCAAAGAGTACAAGCGGGATCTGATACGGAATCAGAGAAAACTATCAGATTGGTATCAATCGTCGGGGACCTCTTTTCACCTTACAACATACCTGTCAATAGCACTTAAAGACTCTAGCACAACACTTCTAAGACTGATTCTAATGACTATGAATGGGGAATCTGTTCAAATGTTACTGAAGATATTCCTAACAGTACTATTCATACACCCCTTTCTTGAGAAGGAAAAGTCACAGAGTCTAGACTACTTGAATTTGGTCCATAAAATATCTACGAAGCCAAAGAAAATGAGCAACGACATTATGAGCAAGTCTACACTGAAGATGATACCATCGAAGACCTCGACAATATTATTAACTTATTCAATATCTCAACCAACCTTAACAATACCTCTATCATGACACTTACCATAGCCAAACTCAACCCACCCAATGACTCTTTACCGCTCGTCTTCCCTGATCTCATAGACTGGGATGAACCTGAAAAACCATGACATGCCTATTTTCCCAGATGATGACTCCATTATCCATTACCTATGTACTGCCAACCTGAAAACAGACTCTACCAGCAAACAAAGTAATGACATCTGCAATTAGGAGAGTGCCAAGTCTCTCAGTCGCAAAAATGAAAGAAATAAAGGATCTACTACTAAAAACCAATCAATGGCAACACTAGAACACAAAAGAAGTAAAAATAAAGGACGCATCTAAGGGTGAAAACCTTTTTAAGGCACCTAAGGATGGGAGACTTGACACTCTTCCTGAACACTATCAGGAGCGATCACCCATATTGATTGAGCCCACTCAATCAATCAACATTGGTACAAAAGAAGCAGCCAAAAATATACACCCAGCAAAATCTCTGACAAATGAAGAAAAACTAGAGTTTATCAAATTCTTCAAAGAAAAGCAAATTAATTTTGCTTGGTCCTATGCAGATATGCCTGGGATTGATCCACACTTAATCATGCATCACTTATCTATTGCTCCAAGAGCTAAGAAAGTCAAGCAAAATTTGAGAAAGATGAATCTGTATGTAGCACTAATGGTCAAAGTTGAACTAAAGAAACTATTAGACGTCGGATTTATTCGACCTATAGACTATGTTGAATGGATTTCAAACATTGTACCAGTTTCCAAACCAGATGGCAACATCAGGATATGCACAGATTTTAGGGATGTTAACAAAGCCTATCCAAAGGATGACTTTCCTTTACCCAACATCGACATAATTGTAGACCTCACAACAGGCCATGCAATGCTATCATTAATGGACGGTTTTTCTAGCTATAATCAAATCAAGATAGCTCTAGAGGATTAAGATAAAATAGCGTTCACTTGTCCTTGGGGAATGTATTGTTGGAATGTCATGCCTTTTAGCTTAAAGAATGCTGGGGCAACTTATCAAAGAGCAATGATGATGATATTTCATGATATGATGTATACCTTTATGGAGGACTATGTGGATGATTTACTAGCTAAATCATTTACCCGAGCAGAACATCTAGGCATATTAGAGAAAATATTTGAAAGATTGGAGAAATTCCAAGTCAGGCTCAACCCTAAGAAGTGTGTCTTCGGGGTAACATCAAGCAAATTATTAGCCTACATCATGTCAACAAAAGGCATTGAAGTAGATCCAGCAAAGGTATAGGCCATGATGGAGATGCCAGCTCCCAAGAACATTAGCCAACTCAGAGCTCTACAAGGACAGCTCCAGTCAATTAGGTGACTCATCGCCCAATTAGTAGATAAAAGTCTACCATTCAATCATTTTCTGCATAAGAATGTACTATTCAGATGGGAAGCCAAATGTGCAGAATCATTCTATCAAATCAAGCAATATCTAATGAACCCACCAGTTCTGGTACCACCAATAGAAGGAAAGTCACTTATTCTCTACATATCAACAACAGACATATCATTGGGGGCACTATTAGCACAAGAAGATCAAGAAGGAAAGGAACGATCTATCTATTACATCAGCAAAACTTTAAATGGATATGAGTTGAATTATACATTCATTGAGAAGGCTTGTTTAGCGATGGTATTCACCTCTCAAAATTTTCAACATTACATGCTAGCTCACACAATCAAGCTAGTAGCAAAAATTGATACTCTCAAGTATTTACTCAACAAAGCGGCTCTCACAGGAAGCCTAGCTAAATGGGTCATGATTCTCAGCAAATTTGATATCCACTACACAGAGCGTTAGGCTATCAAGGGACAGGTAATTGTATATCAATTAGTTGAAGCACCACTACCAGATAAGCAACCAATGGAGGTTGAATTTCCAGACAAAGATATCCTTACTATTACCACCATGCAATGGACCCTGTACTTTGATGGTTCCTACACTCAACATGGCTCAGGTGTCGGCATCTTGTTCGTCACTCTTAAAGGACACACCATACCAAGATCATATAGACTCATGTTTCCATGCACAAATAACATTTCTGAGTATGAGGCACTGGTCACATGAATCAAAATGGTCGTGGAATAGAGAATCATGGAACTAAAAGTCTATGGAGATTCCCAACTAGTCATAAATCAGATCAACAATGACTATCAGACAAAAGATGACAAGCTTCTGCCATACAAATGAATGGTGGATGACTTCAAACAGTATTTTGTACACATCACCTTCGAGCAAATACCAATGTTGGACAACAGAGAAGCCGATGCAATGGCTACTATAGCTTCACTACTACAAATTCTAGAGCAACAGAGTTGTTATGAGTTTCTGGTAGAGCAACTGTTTTCCCTAGCCCATAACAATTTTGCATCCCATGTTATCTATGCTTTAACCAGTTTAGACTCTCTTTTATACGGAACAATATATGAGTATCTTAAAACCAATACCCTACCCATTGACCTATCTTGGAACCAAAAATGCAACTTTATCCGGCAAGCTACCCGTTATACCCTAACTGCTGATACTCTTTACCATCGAGGTCTAGATGGCACTCTTCTTCGTTGCCTTGATCGTAATGAATCTGACTCTTCTTTACATGAGCTTCACGAGGATATCTATAGCACACATTCAAGTGGTCCTACTCTTGCTAAAAAACTTCTGGGAATGGGATATTACTGGCCGACGATGGAAAAAGACTCTTATCAATTTGTAAAGAAATGTCCTAAGTGTCAAATCCATGGCAATCTTATACATGCACCAGCACAGGAATTGCAGCTATTTACAACATCTTGGCCTTTCTGTCAGTGGGGACTTGACTTAGTAGGAAAAATACACCCTTTATCTTCAAATAGACACAAGTTCATTATCACTGCAATAGATTATTTTACAAAATGGATTGAAGCAGTCTCAATGACCACAGTAATTGGAAAACAAATTTCCTCTTTTATTCTCAATTATATGATCTGCAAATACGGCATTCCTAGTTCTATCATCACAGATAACGGACGTCCCTTCAAAAACTAGGATGTGTGAGAACTATGTGAATGATTCAAAATCCAACATCATTTCTCTACACCTTACTACCCAGAGGGGAATGGTCAAGCAGAGGCATCAAATAAAACAATATTGAAAATCCTAAAGAAAACAGTAAATGATGCAGGAAAGGATTGGCATGTGCAACTCAATCTGGCACTTTGGGCATACAGGAATAGCATTCAGACACCTATAGGAGCTACACCATATTCATTGGTGTATGGATCAGAAGCAATTTTACCTCTTGAGGTAGAAATTCCATCACTTGGAGTATCTTTGAAAGGCCTCATTCCAGTTGAGTTGTATCGCTTAAATAGATTACAAGAACTAGAGCTTCTAGATGAAAAATGACAACATGCCTATAATCACCTCAAAGCATACTAGCAGCGCATGTGCAGAAGCTACAACCATAGAGTCATCCCTCAGCATTTTAAAATTGGTGATCTCCTACTCAAAGAAAATCCCAGAAATCAACAGGATTGAGAAAAGAAGGGGAAGTTTGAACCTAACTGGTTGGGCCCCTATGTCATCATCTCATCCTATGGATCAGGCACCTATCAGCTAACAAATTCAGAAGGAGATGTGCTCAACAAACCAACCAACAACATCCATCTAAAGAAATACTATACTTGAGTGGTCTAATGCATGGAAAAAGTAAAAAATAACAAAAAAAATCAAAAAAAAAAAAAAAAAAATCAAAACAACAAAAAAAGTGCAATAAAAATAAATGGTGAAAACCTGGCAATAGGTGCTACTTGTGAGGGAACAACTCCTCTATCTATCTTTGGTCATATATTTTATATCCAAAGTTAAAAACCATTGGCCATCGCCCAACACTTTATCAAAATAAACATTATCCAAGACATACTTAGCGTAGTCATTGTCCTTGCTTATCTAAATATCAGTTCATTGTATCCCACCAATGGCTTGGTAATCACTGTACATATCCACATCAATCGGTATCTATAACTAGGGGCAGCATTCTTCTGACTTCAAAAAATTTCAGCAAACAAGCAAGAAAATATCACAGCATGCCAAGAAAATTATGTCAAGAACAACTCCAGCAGCCAAGAAAACAAAACACTGATCCAATTAACAACTTCAAAAACACATGATGGATGATCTTCTGAAGTATAATTTGTTTACATCTTACATGAATTTTTGACTATTTTTGCACTTGAAGTTTTTTTTGAATTATTGGATCCCCTAAATTTTCTCAACGATGCATCGAGCTAGAGAAAGTGGTTGGAGACTCCAATATTTTTTTAGTTTTTTGTATGTGAGGCAATCAATTGTATTGTGCAAATACTTGTCTTGAGAAGTGATTCAAAACATATCACTAAAGATATTGTTCCACTTTGAGCATACAAATGGTTTAATCTTGTTTTTTTATACACAAGCAACACTCAGGTCGTCTTGGTTCAATTATACCTCGATGCTTGTGCCATCTTGCAATATCAAAATTCATGTAAATTTTTCTCAAGTCATTATGGTTCAATTATACCATTATGGTTCAATTTTTAGCATCAAACTTGTAGACATTTTACTAAGCATGTGAATCTCAATCATTTTAATCAAGCATTTAGTCTCTCTTTGATAATCTTCATAGCATCTTAAATAGGCATTTGTATTATCACATAATAATCATCTCAAGCTAGTATAGCATGCTAGGATAGTTTTGTTACTAATCCTTTCATTTTGTTATCATATATATGCTAGTGTAGTTCATCTTTTGTTAATATCATGCACATTAGGATTGCATTCATGTTAGATTGATCAAACATCCCTCATTTTCATGATTGTCATCCCTAAGTCAATTTGCTCAATGATCTGAGAGCAAAGGCATTGGCTTAAGGGGTCTTGTGAGATAGAGAACAATGGAACATCTATTGGGAAGTTGAGCTATTCCATACAGCTCCATAACTTGCACCAAGAGTCCCATTGGTGTGTGGACTAGTCTTGAATTCGTAATATTCATTTCATCGAACAGTTTCCCGCATACAATAACATACTCTTGGGTTGTTCTTGAATCCATGAAATGCAAGCGGTATCTTCCACGTATCATCAATGTCTCAAGTTCCCTTACAATAGACAAGATATTTCGATATCAGCATACACTAACCCATTCTAGTATTGCAACACTATGGGGGCAACTCAAAATGTTTTGGTACTGCACAATAGGGAGGCCCAAGCTTCCTCATCATCCAATAATCAAGAAATACTCAAGTCTTTGTCCATATACTTTGAGAAGAAGATGAAGATAAAGGACCAAGGCATGGGGTAGTACTCTTTTGAACCTCTATGTCTATCAAAGTTTCCCATATTGCCAAGATCCCACGGACAACCTTCAACATCAAGGCACCAAGCAGCGCAACCCATCAAAATGTTTGATGGCAAATTTATCCAAATCACCACACTTGCAGAAGAATCAGAAGACAAGGATATCCTCAACTGGCTATACAAGGATGAGGAAGAAATAAGAGTCATTTCTCTAGAAGTTGCCATCCCCACAGAACAATACGGTAATGGATTGAGAATCATGCAATGAATGGGATACAAAGGAAAAGGACCTATTGGCAAGCATCAGGAAGGCATCACAGAACCGATCCAACCCCATTCACAACTTGCAAAAGACAAATCGAGACTAGGGTATGGTAAATTTAGCTTAATTTAATATTGCACAACTATCCACTAGCATATCCAACCTATACAAAAATGAGATCATGAAAATCCTCGACGTAGAAGAAATGCAACATATAACGAGGAATCATGGAAAGAAGTAATACACTAAGCAGCTAAGTTTCTATGATCTTCAGCTATTTTGAATGTTTCTATTTATGTTTCTTTGATGTTTCATCTCTGTGCTCTAGTTAAAACAGGCATACACATGTGTTGAATATTGTGAAAGGATCCAATTGTCTAGAATGTGTTTCGATAAGTGACCAACTATCAATGTAGGTATGATAGAGTGATATGACATGAAAAGATAATTCAAATATTTGTATATTTGTAAGTTTTTCAATCTTAGTTTGGAGTGCAATGATGATGATTTTGATAAAAATGAGTCCAATAGGAATGATATATCCTATGATGTGTGACAAGGTTATCATGTTTAAATGTTACAGTTTCATGATAAAGGATGATAGATCCTAATGAGAAACTGTGTTTTGAGTGATCAGTTTATCAAAGAAGGTGCGATGTTGCACTTTTAGATGTTAGATCTTAAACTTGTTGGAGATGAATACTTCAGAACCTTAGTGTGTCTATCTTTGAATCTGTTTTAACAAAAGATAACCTAACTAAGTGACCCAAGAAGATGACCTAGTCTCTATGTTTGATTGTCTGAGAAATGGGTTGTTTTTGTTTTCTGATTTTGGTGCAGTTTACCAGAAACACTAACAAAATGAATAGAAACACTACTAAACTTATCGAGAATGCTGCTATAATAACCAGAAACGTTGCTATGCTGACCAAAAATGTTGATAAACTGACCAGAAACACTGACAAACTGACCAGAAACGTTGACAAACTGACCAAAAACATTGCTATACAAACTAGAAATGCCGCTATACTGAACAGAAATGCTGACAAATTGACCTGAAATGCTAACAAACTTACCAAAAACATTGTTATAATAATCAGAAATGCTTCTATACTAACTAGAAATGCTGATGAACTAATCAGGAATGCTGAGGAACAGACCAAAAATGTTATTATGTAGTGCAGTGACTCTAAAGTTCAAAACAATGATGTTTAGACTCGGCAAATTGGGTGTTTGAACCTAGGAGATTGTTGTTTTAACCTAAATTTTTTATTTCCAGACTCAGATAGCTGATATTTATACGTAGCAAGTGCAAACTAGGAGATCTAGTATTGAAACATGAGCAATTTGACATTCAACCCAAAAGAGTTGTTGTTTAGACCAAGAGAGCTGTCGTTTAGACTAGAAGAGCTGACGTTTAGACCAAGAGAGCTGACGTTTAGACCAGAAACTTTGTTGTTTAAACCAAGAGAGTTGTTGTTTAGATCAGAAGGGTATTTGTTTAGACTAGAAGAGTTTTTGTTTAGACCAAGAGAGTTTTTGTTTAGACAAGAAGCTCTGTTGTTTAGACCAAGAACTTTGAAGTTTAAACTAGTGATGTTAGAACTTAGACAATGGTTATTTTGACCCCAGGAGTTAATGTGTAGACTGAGAAAATTGATGTTTATACCTAGCAAGCTCAACCTTGGAGAGTGTATGTTGAAATATGAGAAAGATAACATTCAAACCAAGAGAGCTGACGTTTGGATTGTGAGAGCTAATGTTTGGACCGTGAGAGCTATTGTTTGGACCAAAAGAGCTATAGTTTGGACTGAGAAAGCTACTATTTGGACTGAGAGAGCTACTGTTTGGACCGAGAGAGCTATTGTTTTGACTAAAAGAGCTACATTTTGGACCGAGAGAGATACTATTTGGAACGAGAGAGCTATTCTTTGGACTGAAAAAGCTATTGTTTGCACCGAAAGAGCTACTATTTTGACCAAAAGAGCTAATCTGTTGTGAAACTTGTAAATTTGAGAATTTTAAGTTTGAGTTTGCAATTTTTGTTGTATTTCAATGGATGATATCTTGACTTGACTTACAAACACATAATTCAGATTGTATTTTTCTCCCAAAGGACACATAAAGTGTATATTCAAGAAGCTTTAAAGAAAGCCCAAGTTTTCACAGGTTTTGAATAATTGAAAACACGTCATTCAGTCTATCCTAAGGAGATTGGCTTCATTATTAGTTCTTAGCCCACACTTGGTACCCTATCAGCTCACACAGCCTTGTCACCCCCTAAAGGGCACCCATGTTTTTTCCTTTGAGAGAGCTAGTGGAGTCTCATTATGAGCCTACTAATAAGGTCTCAAAAGGGGAGTTCACACATACGCTCAAGAGGGGCTTATGGTGAGTGTCTTAAGGAGATATTCTTCCCCCTCCATGCACTAAGAATTTAATAATGTTCGGAGGTAAATCGGGTAGCTTCTAATTTTAATTGGAACTAGTAAGGGATTTGTTCGACGCATCGGAGTATAAACTCAATTAATAGGTCTCTCAGCCTTGAAAACCAAGGTTTGATATACCCGAAGTTACAGAGGAGAGCTATTCCCAAGCACTGTCGTTAACTTGATTTTCATCAAATCATGTTTATTTTATAGTGGGTTGGAGTACTTGGCATTAGTCATTCCCAATTGAGTCATTCCCCTCTCACCAGCCTTAATGCCTTTGGCCTTATAGGCTCCTCGGGAGGGCGGGCCCACTAAAGATATGCACTATTGAAAAGAAAATATGAGTCTAGCTTTCTGGCCACCTAAGAAAGGTGAGAACATACTCGCCTGTCATCAAAATCACAGACATGTTTATTCATTTCCATTGTAATTAGTTTATGTTCCTAATTTAAAAAAAATAAGTGCAAAATCTCGCAGCTGCAAACAAAGTTAGTAGTTTATATTGTAATCTTTGACGGAAAAATGGTTTATGACTTTGATCTTTCATGGTGAAATAAGTACCTGCAAAACCAATAATCTGCAAATTAGGTTCAAGAAAATGACAGTCCAGAAGCATAAATGAGAAATGCAGAATACCACATTAGAAAAATCAATGAAAAACTGAAAATGCTATCAAATTGACCAAGAACGCTATCAAATGTTCCAAGAACATTGTCAAATTAACCAAAAACACTATTCTAAACACTAGAAACACTGCCAAATTGACTGAAAACATTGCAGAATTTACCAAAAGCACTGTAGAATTGACCAAAAGCGTTGCAAAACAGACCAAAAGCACTGCAAAACAAACCAAAAATGCTGCAAAACAAACCAAAAGCGCTACAAGACAGACCAGAAGCATTGCAAGACATACCAAAAGCATTGCAAAATAGACCAAAAGTGCTAAGAAATAGACTGAAAATGCTAAAGTACAGAAAAACATAAAAAAAAAGAGTTGAGAAATCTCCCAAAAATGCCATTTGAGGTGCCGGAATGATACAAAAAAGACCAATAATGTGAATCTGGAACCCGAGAGAACTAATCTGTGTGCCGAAAGAGATAATCAACCTGTCAATGATATTTCCTGGAAGCAAACTTGTTAAAGATCAAAGGGGCTAGGCCCCATAGTGGGTGCCAAAATGTTGTGAGTGTGAAGTAGGGTACCTGCAACTGCAACACAAACACTCAATAGATCATTACAAGCATGGTTAGCAAAGTAAAATCAAATGAAAGATAAACCATGTCAAAGCAACCTATCACCTCCTAAGAGATGCGAGTGTGGATTTTCTCTCAGATCTAGATTAGCAACCCCAGTGACTTGACTACACCAAGATGGAGGATTTAAAATGATATGATGTGCAAGCTAGATGAATGTATTATTATGCTAGATTGATCCAAGAAGCTAATTATGCTAATGATATGCATGATTATGCTATATGATGATGTAATTAAGCTAGATAAGAGATGGATTTATGCCATATGATTAAGCAATTATGCTAGAAGATGATCAAATTAAGCTAGATCTAAGATGCAATAAATGATAATAATGATAAACTAGAATGTTAGAAATGATATGCCTATAATAGCAATGCTTGAGATGGGATCCTTTGTGCTCTAAAATGGGGGATATTTATAGGAATTCCAAGGCCAAAGCTAAGGTGGCAAGAATCAATGGTCAAGATTGAATCTGAAGATATCAAGGGTCAAATTGGAGGAGGTTGGAGAAGAGGTTGGAGGGAGGGACACTTGTCATCTCTGTGGTGACAAGTGTCAATTAATCTTGCTCACAAAAGGGCAAGTGTCTAAGGGAGGAGACATGTGGTAAAAGTGTCATGTGTCTCAAGGGGAGAATATCCAACCCATAGGAGGTTAGGATAAGGAGGTTAGGATGTGCAAGATTGGATAGGGTTAGTTAAACCCAGGATTAGGTGGAATGGGTTAGGTTAGGGGGTGGTTAGGTTAGGTGTTTAGAAGTTAGGAGGCATGTGGGGAATTTGAATTTAAAAATTCAAATAAGAGGAAAAGGCTACTTAACTTTCAACAAACTCATAAATTGATTTGTTTTAATTAATTTTGGGATTAGAAGAAATGAACGTAATGAATAAATCCTTAGAATTATTGATAAGTAGATGAATGGGGAATTAATCAAATTGCTAGTGAATTCAATTAAATATACTAAATGGATCTTATGATGTCTACATTGAAACTTATGAGTCCTCTAGCCCATCTCTTGAAGCCAAAACATCTCCTACACTTGATGTATAAGGAAGAATAATTCCTCTAGTGTCTCTCTATTGATGCATGCAATCGAATTGTTGAGCTTATGGGTTGTCTTCCTGCACTTCTTAGTAAAGAAGTTGATGCCAATTCAAAATTTAACTTTCATAATTTTGAATGCAAATACTTATGCTACTGAAAGTGTATAACCAAAAGAAACTTTGAAAGAAGGTAAATAACTAAAAGGAATCCTAAACCTAAGAGTCCTAAACCTTAGCATCATCCCCAGCAAAGCACCAAAAATGACTACTCTCTACTATATCCATTGAGTTGGTGTAGTTTATCATACACATGACCTAGTTGAGGTATTCAATGGGGCAACCCAGTGTCCTAAGTGAAGGCTCATTTAATTATCAACTAGGGACATATTTTCAAAGATTATGTTGGCATTGTATGTGCAGCAAGGATCCTAAGTTCTCTACCATTGCATAAAAATAATGTACTAATCTACTAAGAATAGAATCAGTAAACATGAACGATGTTGAAATGAGAAACTAATACATTAGTTGTTGTGGGAAGCTTTAGGAGTAGCTCAATAGTGGTTGTGGATACATCATATTAATGTAACCAAATGAACTAGAAGTTGGTTGCAACTAGGACTCATAATTATGCAAATTTACTGAACATATATTAAAAACTAAACATTAAGAATAATTATTGAACAATAGTAAATAACATAAGAAGAAAGAAGTCTCACATTACCTCAAGTGGCCCTTGCTTGATGAATGTAATATCCTTGAAGAGTAATAGTATGCTTGAACCCACAAAAAATTAATCATCCTTATCATTATTAACTCATGTTTAGAACAACTAGATAGTGATTACGTAGAAGATCTAAATAGAACACAATATATACTATCTACATCATATATTCAACAAATAAATACAAAAGTAAACTAATGTTTTACAGTGGGGGAAGATTCTAACTGAAATGACACTTTCCCTATTTAAACCATTCAGAGAAAGCATGCTATTAACATTTTCCAACTGACTCTAGGGTAAGTACACAAAGATGGTGGTCAAAAAGGGGGGTATAAGTAGACACTTTTTTTCTGAAATCAGGTGAACCTGAACTTGGAAGCAAATTTTGAAAGTCATCCACTCAAGATATGAAGATAATCAAAGAACAAATATTATAGTACTCTAAATCTAGTTTCCAAACTACTAAACTTTTTTAAAATTGGATAAGATTAAGGGGGTCAAATACTTCACGCACGAAAATAGACCTTGATTTTTTCTGAAAAACATAACATAGTGCCTGACGTGCGCATCAAAAAAGTCATAGTTAGATTTAGTATTTTGACAAATCCTTTGGCAGAAAGATAGTTAAGAGCGAGCAATAGAAGATGTGTATTTTTTTGTAATTTTTTGTTCAGTATTTTTTTTTATGATTTTTCCA
Source organism: Cryptomeria japonica (assembly GCF_030272615.1). NCBI lineage: Eukaryota > Viridiplantae > Streptophyta > Pinopsida > Cupressales > Cupressaceae > Cryptomeria > Cryptomeria japonica. The sequence goes on from NC_081409.1 coordinate 543,432,056, forward strand.
ATCGAGCACATCCTAAAAATTAGGTACTTGTTCATGCGTGAAGCAAAAGTTGCACTGAACAAATCGAAAAATACAAAAACAAAAATTTAAACTGTAAAGAATCAAGTGCACTACAATTATATATAAAGTTTTTAAATTTTGATAAGTATATCAATAGTTATTAAAAAAATGGTGCACCTATGTCTGTGAGAACTATGGAGACACTGGTAAAAGAAATTTAATAATAATATGTTATTGTTGTTCAAATTTTTTAAAAATTATATGGTTAGAAAGCTCAGAAGATGGGTGAAAATATGGTGGCAATTTTAGAAATACCCACTTGATGAAGTGTAAATCTGATGATGACATAGTCGATAAACCAAGTTGATAAAATAAAACACATCAAAAAGGAGGGAAATGGAGGGAAATCAAACTTTCAAACTATAGCTTTGTCATCCAGGCCTATTTCCAAGCCTAAACAGTCAAAAGCGCGTATGAGGTACTTATGGTATAAAAAGTGCGTACGGGGGTACTTATGGTGTAAGAAGCGCATACGCGTTGTGTTTACTTTAAACAGCACGTATGTGCTATGTTTACTATAAACAACACGTACGCACTACGTTTGTTTAAATTTTGGGTGTGTGTATAATATGATATTGTATATATAATGTGTATATACATATAATATTTAATTTTTATATATAATATATAATATTTATATATATATATGTATATATATATATTAAGTATATATATACACACATATAAGTGTATTGTCTCCCCCTCTCAAGCGCGTACAAGGTGCCTCTCTCTCTCTCTCTCTCTCTCTCTCTCTCTCTCTCTCTCTCTCTCTCTCTCTCTCTCTATCTCTATCTCTCTCCCCCCCCCACTCTCTCCCTCTCCCTCTCTCTCTCCCTCTCTCTCCTTCTCCCTTCCTCCATACCCCATCCCTCTCTCTCTCCCTCTCTCCCCTTCTCCCTTCCTCCATACCCCATCCCTCTCTCTCTTCTTCTCTCCCTCCCTCCCTCCATACCCCACTGTAATTGTGTCTGCACTTCTATAGAACTAAGTGAATTTATTTCTTGTCTGCAACTTCCTCTTTGATTTTTATCATGTATGCTCTCCTAAGAAAATTGACTGATGGATTTGTGTGTGTATATTGAATAGGAGGAAGAAGGGTCTGAAATTGAACCGCATGTGCATTACTGTGACAAACAAGGAAACCTGCAGCAATATTATTCTCGAATGTGTTTTTAATGATCAGAGTAGATGTGGAAAATAGTGTCAACAAAGCAAAATGATGATTCAGACTACCTGCAATATGTTTTTTAGAAGGAAATAACTGGTAGGAAGAGAAAGAGGGAGAGTAACACAGATGATCTCACAGAGAATGATAGTGGTGGGTATGCGAGAGTTCCCATGTTGTTACACAATGCCTATCACCTAAAGAAATTAAAATATGTTGTAAGCATGGTAGTGGTAGTATATGATTATCATCACTTGTCAAAAGGCCTGGAAGGGTACATAGCCATGAAAGAAATCAAGTGTGTAATACCTATAGTCACAATTGAGATCAGTCCTGTAACCTTGCAAATTTAATAGCATCATATGTTTTAGAAAGGCAGTACTCTTAAGGTTAGGTCAAGATCTTACACTTTCTTTTTAGCGAAGCCTCATTGTTTGTTCACTTGGAGTCTCTCCTATGCTGACAATGGTCTAACTTAGCTATATTAAAACTAAACTATCGATGTTCTATTGTATGATGTTCTATTCATAACTTTAAATAATATATTATTTTATTAGCCCACCATATGACCCCTTAGGTGTCATTAGAGGTCATATGGTGTCCTATGACCCCTTAGGACACCATATGACCCCTTAAGACACCATATGACCCATAACAACACCATATGGTCTCCTAAGGGGTCATAGGATGCCATATGACCCCTCAAGACACCATATGACCCATAACAACACCATATGGTGTTCTATGACTCCTTAGGACACTATTTAGTGTTGTTATAGGTACTATGGTGTTCTAAGGGATCATATAGTGTCATATGACCCCTTAGGACACCCTATGACCCCTTAGATGTTGTTAGGGGTCATATTGTGTTCTAAGGGTCATATGGTGTCCTATGACCCCTTACGACACCATATGGTGTCGTTATGCATCTTGTGGTGTCCTATGACCCCTAGGACACATTATGACCCCTTAGGAAACCATATGGTGTCGTTAGGGGTCATATGGTGTCCTAAGGGGTCATATGGTCTCCAACAACCCCTTAGGACACCATTTGACCCCTTAGGACTCCATATGGTGTTGTTATGGGTTGTATGGTGTCCTAAAAGGTCATATAGTGTTCTTTGACCCCTTAGGACATCATTTGGTGTCATTATGGGTTGTATGGTGTGCTAAGGGGTCATATGGTGTCCTATAACCCCTTAGGACTCCATATGACCTCTTATGTATCGTTATGGCTCATATGGTGTCCTAAGGAGTCATATGGTGTCCTATGACCCCTTAGGACACATGCATGGATTCCTAGGATACCATATGACCCCTAAGAATACCATATGACCCTAGAGAGGGAGAGAGGGGGAGGAGAGGGATGGAATGGGAGAGAGATACACCTAAGAGAGGAGGAGAGTGAGATAGATAGATAGATAGATAGATAGACACTGAGAGGGATAGACAAGAGATAAATGAGAGAAAGAGAGATGGAGAGAGAGAGAGAGGGGGGGGAGATAGAGATAGAGAAAGGTAAAGAGAAAGGGAGAGAGAGATGGAGAGAGAGAGAGGGAAATAGAGGGAGAGATAGAGATAGAGAGCAACACAGAGAAGGGGACTCAAAGAGAGAGGGAGAGAGTGGGATAGAGATACCTAAGAGACTGTGAGAGAGAGATAGGAAGTGGGGGAGATATAGAGAGATCTAAGAGGTGGATAGAGGGATTGGGAGAGAAAGAGAAACCTAAGAGGTGGAGGGAGGGAAGGAGAGAGAGAGGGTGAGAGATAGAGAGAGTCTGAGTGAGAGGGGGGAAGGGATGGAATGAGAGTACAAGATAATAGAGAGAGAGATGTGTGAAGAGAGGGAGAGTGGGAGAGAGGAATAGAGACTTGATTCTCTCTCTCTCTCTCTCTCTCTCTCTCTCTCTCCATACTCTCTCTCTCTCTCTCTCTCTCTCTCTCTCTCTCTCTCTCTCTCTCTCTCTCTCCATACCTCTCTCTCTCTCTCTCTCTCTCTCTCTCTCTCTCTCTCTCTCTCTCTCTCTCCCATACCCCTTCTTCTCTCCCTCTCTCCCTCCCTCCCTCCCTCCCCCCTCCTCTCTCCCTCCCCCCTACTCTCCCCCCTCTCCCTCTCTGTCTCTCCCTCTCTCTCTCTCTCTCTCCCTCCCTCCCTTTTCCTTCACATTTTCTCTACTACAAATAGCGCGTACAAGGTACTGAACCTATTAGTTCACTACCCTGCCATAAAATTTTTAAGGCATAGGAGCACGGCATGTACGTGATACTTGTTACTTGTAAGCATGTACGTGCTAATTATTAGTACAGAGTGGTAAAAAAATACCATTGGGCTTGCCAACATTTTATGGAATAACAACATGCATGCGGTTATTAATATAGCGCGTACGAGGTACTTAGACATAGTTATATTTGCCCAAGAGCCTCAATGGCCTCAAAATAAGTTTTTGAGGTCATTGAAGGCCCCACTGCAACTATGTATGCACTTCTATCACTGTTTTATACATAGAAGTAAGTTATTTTTTTGTTTTTGCATGATTTCAAATGATTGAATTGTTGTTCTTATTAGTTTTGTCAATATTATTGTGATTGTTTAATAGTTTTGATTCAAAAAAATAATGATAAGATGCATATTTATGGTTATTTGTTTGTTTATAAACTTTTGTTTACATATATATGTAATATGATTCTATTTAGGACAACCGATATCAACCATGGGAAAGAACAAGTGAGGAATGATGGAACAATGAGAGGCTAAAAAGGAAAGACAAAGGCAGCGTATGAAGAAATTGTGTGACATAAGAACAATGGGAGAAGAAGGTATGTCATCCTCAACATCTCAATTCGATTCACCAAATGAACATAATGCACCTAATGCAATTGAAGAAGAGACATTTGATTTACCATATGAATCTAATGCAATTAAAGAAGATACCACATTGAATAATCAATTAAATGATGAACATACACCTTCTCTATTTGATGAATTGAATATACATAATGCACCGATGTTAACACCTCCTAGAATCATTTGTAGGAAACCAATGTAAATAATTGACATTGATGAGAATATATTGAAACCAATGCCCAATAAAATGAATGAACGAACTTGTAAGAGAATGGTTAAAAGAATATGGCAAAACTATTTTGAAAACTTAAATCAAACCGCAAGATGTCAATTAATTGTTCAAATGATTAAAATTTTGAATTTTAGAGAGACAATGAAAATTCTAGGTCTAAGATCATCTGAAAGTAACAGTGAAAGAACTATTGTGAGAAATCTATTTGATTCATATCAAGATATTGGTTCAAAATCACGTACTAAAGATTCTAATGCTTCTCGACGTGTCATTGCATCAACCATAATGAGCAAGAAAATTAAAAAAGATCATTTGATAAGCAAAACAATTAAGTTATTAAATGTTAGTAAAACAACATTAAGTAAAGCATTAAAGAGGCGAGAAAAGATAGAGGAACCTAACAATAATTCTCTTTGGGCATTCTCGGTTAGACTACCACGCAAAGACAAGGTTGTTGTTGATGCACTAAGAACATTAATTGAAAAATTTTGGCATGACAACAAAAGAGTTTCGCCCAACCAAAGAGATGTTGTTAGAAGGCGAATTGGGTCTACAAATCATGAGCCACATGCCAAACACTATTTGGATATGACTCAAACTAAATTTTATGAAAGATTCCTTCAAAAGTTTCCTCAAATAAGAATTTCTCAAAGATTTTTTGAAATGGCAAAACCTTTTTATATTAAGATTAATCATGTATGCACCACGTGTTGTTGTAGGATGCATATTGAATTATCCATGCACTATGATATTTTTCATCATATTTGTTCTACTTTGCACACTAACATTGTTTTGCAGGAATACAATATACAAGCACCTCCTAAATCGGTAAGAGAATTTATTTCAAGTGTGCTATGTAATGGACATGATGGTTTCATCTATTATAAGATGTTTTGTTTGGAAGGTTTTTATGCTATATGTGGTGGTTTGCAACATTTACCAAGATGTATACATTTGGAGAGCACACATGAAATTGGTAGGAAACTAGTTTCTTTTGGAAAATACAAGACAGTCACATATGGAGTTAAAGATGGAAAAGATTTGAAGAGATGTGAGCTAGTGAAAAATGATATATGTGTAGCTAAATTTATGAAAATGTTTCAAGAGAAACTAGTTTATGAGTACATAATGCATACACATAGAGCTCGATGGTTAGATGAGCAATTCAAGTTATGTAAGGACACATTTCCTCTTGGCACCATTGTCTCTATCATTGATTTTGTTGAAAATTATACACTACAACCTCACAATGAAGTGGAATCTATGTATTATCATTCTACACATTTTCTATTTTTGTACACATAGCATTCATGCATGTAGATGATAGCACAAAGGAGGATAGAAAGGTTGTAAGAGAGTATCACTTCTACATAAGTGATGATCTTACTCATTCATCGGAGTTTGTACAAGGATGCTTTAAATTTTTCTATGATAGTTTAAGGGAAAGGAACATAGGATACAACCAACACTTAATATGGTAAGATAATTGCACCACACAATTGAACAATGCAAGGATATTTTATTTATTGACAAAGATGCATATGACAAGCAGTTTACAACATTTTTGGAATTTCACTAAGGCTGGACATGGTAAGAGAGAGAATGATGGTGCAGGAGCATGTGTAAAAAGAGCCCTAGCTAGAGAAGAATTCAAGTACGAAGGTGGTGCTGAGTTGATACATGCAGAAACAATTGTGTGATAGTGTAAGTCTACGATGGGTCCAGGTAATCTAGGTACGTCAATGGTTCATAGATATTTTTGGTTGATCACTGAATCTAACATTGAAAACTATCTAGGTTGTTGTACAGTTGCAAGATCGAGTGACATGCACTCATTTATGAGTTCAAATTCAAGTTCACTGGTAATTTATACAAGATAGATAGTATGTTTTTTCTCTTCATGCATGTATTGTTTGTGGGAAGAATGTGACTCACAAGAGTGGGTTGACAAATGGTCTTGTAGACCGTTGGTTCCCATTGATACATATCAAATTCCCAAAGCACTACAATTGAGCCAGATGGAGACATCAGTGGATTTTGACCATGTATCCAACCTAATAGATTCAAGTGATTTTTTGAGTTAATTTTTTTGCAAGCATTCTTTTTGGTTCATTTTTTTGTACATCATACTTTATTTTTGGTATTAATTAACACTATAAAATGCAGGTCATGTGTATGTAGTTGTTGCAGAAGAGAACAATGAAGAATGATGGATTACTATTTGTGTCGTTATATTGAGCCAAAAAGAAAATTGACAACCACAATCATTGACGGATAGGGTATTGAGTACCCAATAGGGTCTATTGTCGTGACAGGAACATGGCTTAGGAGATACCCTATCAAGAATTTTGATGTTTGATTGTTCAAGGACTTTGAAACACACAGACATATTCTTCATTTCTCTAGCCTTGTTGTTGCAACATATATTCATTTGATGAAGTATCGTGGTAGACCTCATAACAAAATTTTATGGAAATTTTATGAATCTGGCCAGGAGGCAATACTTGACACAATATGGGTTAGCGTCGATCCTGAAGGCTCACTTGATTGATTCTACAATTCAAAGTAGAATGATTTTGATAATTTTGTATATATCATCGACGAATTGTTCTATATTCATTTTTTGTATATATAAATGCCCATGAGCTGATTTTTACATGTTTAGGGGCATAATTTTGTATATTTAAATGGCAATGAGTCAATTTGTACATATGTAGATGCCAAATTTGTACATTAAAATGGTGATGAGCTGAATCGCACATATTGTAATGCCAAATTTTGTATAAAAGCCCATGAGATGATTTGTAAGACAATTTTTTGTATATTCAAATAGCCAGGAGTTGATTTGACCATATTTAGAGGTAAATTTTTGAATAATATGTGACTATTTTTTGTGTCTATGTTTTGTGACTATGTTTTGAGTTTATGTGATGTGATAAGGTCAATGATGAGCATTCTTGATTCTTGTATAATCATGGAGAATTATTTGATTCATTATTGGGTCATAGCGGTCATAGATTTAGTAGAGATCGCACTGGTAGGGTATGACTCTCGATCTTCTGGCGCTTTGGGATGCATGAGAGGAGCATGCCAAGCATAAACCTGCCCAGCTAGATGCACTTGTGATGTCGGTTTGTGTACATGACAAACCCAATAAATTCTAGCCAATCCTACAACTTTGCATTGCATGCAACTAATGGTTTTGCAGTAGGCAAAAAAATGCTACCAATTGAAAATGGCTCTGAGTCATCAAAAACTGAGATAGGCCATTATAGAGGACCCTCATGTGACCCCACAGGTTCAAACGGATCGATCATATGTGTCTTGAAATGGAAGAAACAGTCTGTCAAAGTTTTACAATTTTTTGGACTCGGGACACTTGAGAGATCGCACCGGTATGGTATGACTCTCGATGTTCCAGTGCTTTGGGATGTACAAGAGGAGAATGCCTAGCATAAACCTACCCACCCGTATGTTCTTGTGATGTCGGATTGTGCACACGACAAACCGAATCAATTCTAGCCAATCCTGCAACTTTGCATTGCATGCAACTGACGGTTTTTGCAGTAGGCAAAAAAATGCTACCAATTGAAAATGGCTTCAAGTCATCAAAAACTGAGATAGGCCATTATAGAGGAGCCTCACGCAACCCCACAGGTTCAAACGGATCAATCATATGTGTCCTAGATTGGAAGAAATAGTCCGTCAAAGTTTGATAATTTTTTGGACTCAGAGCACTTGAGAGATCGCATCGGTAGGGTACGACTCTCGACATTCTGGTGCTTTGGGATGCATGAGAGGAGCATGCCTAGCATAAACCTTCCCACCCAGATGCGCTCGTAACATTGGTTTGTGCACACGACAACCAAAATTTTACCATTGCAAGCGTGAGGGTGCTCTCGCACCAAACACATATTGTTGTTTATATTCATATTGTTGATTTTTGTTGTTTATATTCATATTGTTGATTACATAGGCAAATATTAATTTAAATTTATAAAAGGGCAGCCACCAAATACAGCGAATACAGAATAATGAACTGAATACAAGGAGTCTTGTAGGGTCAATTCAACATTTTAGAAATTTTATCAAATCATATTCCACGATTGCAATATTTTATATCATAAGTTTTTGTTGTTTATATTCATATTGTTGATTACATAGGCAAATGATCAATTAACTCTATTAAAGGACAGCCACAAAATATAATGAATACAAAATAATGAACTTAGTATACATTTATTGGATCGAATATCAATATTTATATATATCAAAAAAAGGCATGTCTTCCAAGTCAATACAAGTATTACTAAAATGTGGCATATGCCATGTCCAAATCGATATAAAATAAAAATGTAGAATATATCTACAAGTATTGGTCATTCTATGAACAAAAATAGCACTATATGATCCTAAACGTGTGGTGGATCATCAAAATCAAGCCTCTTCGATGTAGTACGTGGCTCTGTAGTTCTCTACAAAACCACAATTCAAAAGCCAAGTTAGAATTATTTGGTAGAAAATAGTTCACAATTAACAACATAACTATGTAGTTAACTATAATTCCTTTGCAATTGAAATGTAGATTACCTCATTGGCTGATCTAGGAGCTAATGTCTTCGCTCTCCTCTCCTTGTCACTCTTAGGAGTTTTCTTGAAGACATACTTAAAAGGATCCACGTTATGGTCATACTGCGAAGGGTCTATTGTAGATTAAATGTACAATTAATACAATGTACTAACATAAATATATCAAAAACACTTAAAAGCTATAATATAGACAACAATGACGTACCTGTGCCTGAGATGCTTCTCCAATGGACTGAGGATGGCTCACCATGGAGAAACTGTCGCTATTACCTATACAAAAAATGATCAAAGATTAAATACAATTAATATAATGATAAGTATTGTAGGTTAAAAACAATTAATGTAATATATCAAACAAAAGTGTACTGGATCCTGAGATGCTTCTCTAGCGCACGGAGGAGGGCTCGCCATTGATGAAATAGATATGGATATTTCCTGTATGAAAAAATTATAAGATTATAATATATCACAAGTTCACATTTATGCATGCATATAATCATTAAATCAAGAAAATAAAGTAGAGATACATACCTTCGCCCTCTCTTGATCCACGGGTGAATCAGGTGCATTCAACAAATTCACATAGCTCAATGGTCATTGTACATGTAAAATAGACAAAAAACACCGATCAATCTACAAACCCCAACTAATACTTGATTTCAACATTTTCAAACAATTGTACAACTAAAAATGTGTTCAATTACCTTCTTCCCATGTTTTGACATCTTCAAGGAATTCTTTTTCTTAGGACGAGGCTTAGACACGGAGGGGGTACCCTTAAAAAAAAATAACATGAGATATTAGTACAAATAATATATTAAATATAATTTAAAAAATCTAAAATAAAATGACCTGCATATTCCATCAAAACAATACATAAAAAGGGTTGTACAAAATATGATACCGTATAGCCTTGTAGGCCAAAATCAATCACTGAGAGTGTGATGTCATCAATCTAGGACGTTTGGTCCCTGTCAACACCTACAAACCAAAAATTGGACCAAGCATTAAAGATAGTTAGTGTAGTCACACAAATCTGTCCAGCTTAATTAAATAAATATTCGCTATTTATTTGATTAAAAATCCACTAGCCATCAATTAATTAAATTAATATTTAATTAATTCATCCCCAAACATTCTTCTATTAATTAAATAAATTATTCAATTTATTTTAATTAATTCATTAAATCAAATTCCAATCAATTAAATAAATAAAATCTATTTATTTAATTAAATCCCCCTATTCTTCTTTTAAATAAATTAAATAAAAACATTTATTTAAATCATTATCCCCCCCCACTTGCATTTTCCTGCAAATGCAACTTGCACACATTTATTGAAATAAATGAATTTTTATTTTAAATAAAATCCTATTTTCCCTCACCCACCAAATCTACTTGCAAAATCTAATCCTCTTCTAGATTCTTCTAACCCCTTCCTAATTAGCCTAATCCATCCCCTAATTATTGTCACATTCCTAAGCAAAATGGAGTCACTTCTCAAAGACTCCAAAGTCTTTGAAAATCATTTAATGCTTTGTGTGTTCAACAAATTAACCCCCAAAGTCTTCCAAGACCACTAATGGCTCTTACATGACCATTTATGGCTCTTACATAACCATTTATGGTTATTTCAAACTTGTCTCCCCAAACATTTATTGTTTTGACCATATTTATCCTTTTTCACATTTGCACAAGAGTTTATCCATTGGATAAAAGCTTTATTCTTTGAATAAAGAGTTTATTCATTCAACTAACCTTGACTTTAACTTCCAAAGTCATATCAAGCATTTAATGCTTATTCCCTCTCCTCTCAACCTATCTCACATTGACACTTGTCATCCTGGGATTGGGTTGAAAGCCCTCACATGGATTTGAAATCATTCAATCCTGACCCTTGTTGAGATTACTCAATCTCAACCATCCATTGCTCCGTTTTTCCTATAACTAGAGCCCATTTCTTCATAATCCAGATCCTGAAAAATTGTATGCATTTAACCTATAGGCATTTTAGAGAGCATTTTAGCATAATCAACTAATATCTTATCATTTTGGATAAAATAAATCATTTTAGTATCAATAGCATAGTATTAGCTTTTTATTTACATTTGGAGCACAATACTAAAATCTCAATCCTCCATAAGCATCCATAGTGCAAAAAGCTGCTGAGAGCTACACTATTTTGGAACTTGGAGAGGAGAGGAACAAAGGAGAAGAAGCTAAGAGCATGTTAGGAGGTATTTGGAGATGTCTCATCATATTTGCTTCTTTAGTTAAATATGCTTTCATGTTTTTAGTATCTCTTTTGATATGTCTGTTTAGATTAGTTTTTGATTGACTAACACTAACGATTTTCTTGTGTCTTGTGTTGCTTGTCATTTGCTAACCTTGTCCATTTCACAGAGCATCATTTCGTGAACCCGACGCGAATCCAAACACCAAAAAAAGATCATTTTTTTAAACCACTAACATGTTTGAATGTTGAAAATGTCACACAGGTTGCACTTTGGCGCTATTGAACTCGTTCTAGCGCTATCGATACTTATGGTTTTAGCGCTATTATTCTTACAATAGCGCTATTGTATCAAATTCAGCGCTTTTGACACTGTTTTGGCGCGTTTGACATTATTTTGGCGCTATTCACCCTGTTTCAGCGCTTTTGCCTCTCTGTCTTTCCCTTTCTTTTAGCACGTTTGTGTTAAATAGCGCCTTTGTTCAAACACAGACTAGTGCTATTGTAACAGAACATTGTAAAAAAAAATCTTGTAACCGAAAAAGTGAAAAAATTTAGGCTTGTGGAAGCCCCCCTTAGATATGGATTTTACTAACTAGTTGTTGTTTGTGCGGGTTTAAAACTCACCATAAAAAAATCACAAACTTTCTTTTTGGTGCTTTAAAACTTGAACAAAGAAAATTTCCTTGCTTTCTAGTTAGGGTCACTCATCTTTTGGTGCATTAAAACTGAACAAAACAACATTTGTTTTCTTGCAAGTTAGGAAACACACTTTATTTGGTGCTTAAAATGAACAATTCCATTTTCTTGCGTCAAACTAAAGAATTTACAATCCACACTTCAATTTTTGGTGCACATAAAATACACAATCCACTTGTTTTGATTTTTGCAAGCGATTTTACTTCATGCAAACGTGTTTTTCATTAAGTTGACCAGGATTTCAAATTCTAGTTTACTCAAACATATTGCCTTTGAAGTTAAAAACAACACCATGACTGTTGGAGCAACAACTCCAAATAGTTAGATCACATTGCAATAACAGATTAAAAAGAACAAGTGTTTTTCGTGCTTGGCACACTTGTGCAAAAAGTCGGTCGAGTGGTCCTACTTCTAACACACACTATCCTCTCCCTTGGCTTTCGTGGTCCTAGGTGCAAGAGAAAAGTGTTAGTAACACTCAAAAAATTTATCTTTTTAAGAGAGGCCTGCCAAGAGACACATCACTCCTCGGAACGACCTCAGGCGGTAAATCTTTTGAGCCGCTATAGAAATCAGGTTAGAGAAAAAGTTGTAGCCTTGGGTATAGTTGTTCCTACAGTGTAACTGGCCGAAAGGACAAATGGGCCCCACCACCAGTTACAAGACTCTTAAGTGAGTCACTGCAGAATGAACTTATATCCAAAAACATCGAACATGACTAAACACCTTTAAGTAGTAGCCCACCTGTTCTATTGATTGAGAATATTTGCGATATAATTTAGTGCAAAAGCATAGATGGTTTTTCTCCCAAGATACTCACCATACATATTTCCTTGAGTAGAAACATAGCTTTTTGAAAAGTCACTTGTGACTTGATAAAAGTGGTGACTCCCCCATCATAGGGATCATCTATTTGTTATGCTTGTGCAAGACTTAGTATATCACATCCTTACCTGCCATGGCAAGATTCATAAGGTATGTAGTACCAAAGTCAAAGAAATATCAAGATGTGGGTTAAATTTATCACAACTGGCCATTTGACCTTAGGGATAAAAAGTGTTTGAAGTGTGTTCGTTTTAGTCAAGACCAAGTGCAAATTGAGTCAACTTCAGGCTTTGGAAATACACCTTAAAATACATCTAAAGGAAGGGTCATATACAAGTCCAAGGATTGGGTTGATCTAGACCCATACTCATTTGTGCCTTTGGGGGCAACACTCTTGTGTTTGTGTGCTTGCTTTGTTTTCTTGTCAAAGAAGAGTCAAAAATCAATCCCCAAAAACAAAGTATTCATCCAACCAAACATTTCTCAAAACAACCAAACACATCAAAAACAAAGGGCAAACAACAAAAGTATCAAAACTTTATGACCATTCTTCACATCTTGCAAAAGAAGAAGCGTCATCAGAATATCAACTTGAAAAGAAGACCATTGAGCTCAAAGGCTTTGATCAAAAGGAGGAAATTCTTCTATATAAATAGACAAATCTTTGTCTCCCATAGAGTTTTTCTGCGTCACATGTGTCTCTACCTTCAAGGCAAAACAAACGAATTTGATTCAGAATCATTGAACCACAGAGCTTTTATGCAATATAGAGCTCTGAGTTATCACAAAAACCAAGGAGGTAAGATTAATCCCAACTTTTTCCCAAATGTTTGTATCACATACAACACAGCTCGAGAAATACCACCAACACCCGAAAGAGAAGAGGTAGAGTCTGTCCCATTTGTGACACAAAGTTTTTATTGAAGTTGAAAACATTTCATCCATTATCTTACTCATACATCATCACTTCATCATCAATCCATCCCAACTCTCAAAACATTAAGAGTTTCTTGTCCCAAGTTCTCTTTTAGATATTGCTTGAAATCAAAAACATCACATCACTTTTTAGATTGTTTCTACATCTAGGATAAGCTCTTCCTAAGAGACACATCTACGCAGGTTAAAACTAGTTCATGAGTGAATCCTCTCATTACTAGGTAGTTCAATCTGTAACACATCTCAGATTTCTCTACACCTTATCACATCAAAACTTATCAAACAAGCAAGCAATTCAAAGAAGGAATTTCGGTTACATCTACCTTAAAAGTGCTAGAGATCTACATGCAACACAATTCACCAACCATCAATATTTCATTTCATCAAACAACTCATCATCATTTTCACACAACTTCAACAAAAGCTTACAAGCAAAATGGCCCAAACCCGATCACAATCAAGGCAACGAGAAATAGAAATGGAAGAAGAAGAAGAGGAAAATCTCAATGAATTTCAAGAAGCACTTGGAGGAAATGCAAATGACGAAAACCCAAGTACTCCTACTCCTGTAACAATAGAAAAAGCTTAGCATAACCCTCTCTTTAACAGACTGTTTGACGAAATACTCAAGAGCAATGCGGATGCTCACTTTTTAAAGCTCGCTAAAGAAGGAGCAAAACTCCCCTCTGACTTTGATCTTGCCCAATTAAGACAAGCATAAAAAAGACAAAGTCACCATGAAGAGGAAAGAGGTAGAGATCCCATCAGATATAACATTCCTCGAGGTAACCCACCACCTCCTCCTCCAACTGAAATGGAGATGTTGTGGCAACAAGTTGAGAATCTCGCCCAACAACTTCATAGTGGTGTCAAAACTAACCAATTCTCACTCAATGACATCTATCCCTATCCTTTTGATAGGAATCTTTATATGCCACCCTTTCCACGAGGATTCAAAACACCCAAATTCAAAAAATATAGAGGAAAGGGAGATCCCCGTGATCATGTCAGAGAATTTCATTCCGCTTGTCTTGAAGTGGCATATGAAGACACCTATCTAATGCGCCTTTTTCCCCAAAGCTTGGGAGGAACAACCACATCATGGTTTTCTCGACTATCAGGTGGCATTAGAACATTTGAGGAACTCATCCAGAAGTTCCTAGCTCATTACTCTCATAAAATTGAACGCGACATCACCATGGCTGATCTGTGCAACACCAAACAAAAACTAGGTGAACTATTCTCAATATTCCTGCAACGATGGCACCAAATGTCTAGTAGACGTTCTCTTCAGTTACCTAAATGAGAACTAGTGGAAATATTCATTTCCAACTTAAACGTGGAAATATTCATTTCCAACTTATACGAAGAAATGGAATTTCACCTGGATGTCAAAGACACAAACTCTTTTAATGATATGATCACCAAGGGTTTGAAATGTGAAAGGGCACTCATCAAGAAAGGACTCATCAAAATATTTAATGAACCAAAGGATGGTCCTCGCCCGCGCTTCAATAGTGATAAACCAAGCTTCTGGAATAAAAATAAGAATATCGTCAACGATGGGGTTGTGGATGCCAGGACTATACAAAATGCACAACCTGTGGTTCGGTTTACAAGACAAAATCCTCCACCTCAAAACAACACAAATGTTCCTTCGAATCAAGGTTGCATCACATCTCATGATGAACCAAGACCTTGTCAACAAAAACAAAAATGCACATACACTCCCTTAGGGGAACCCATTGAAACGGTATTGCGACAACTCATTTCTTAAAATTTGGTCACTCTACCTAAAACATCAAACTATGAACCTCAGGTCAAACCTGCATGGTGGAGAGATACTGAACACTGTGATTTCCACCAAGGAAGAGGACACAAGACAAGTAATTATCACCGATTAAAAGATCTTATTCAGGATCTTATTGACCGAGGAGAAATTGAAATCGAAGGACATGACCCAAAAACCACAAATAATGATCATCTGATGTTCAAAAATCCACTTCCATCACAAGATCAAAGGGGTCCTTCCACTTCTAGGCGAGGCACTGATACCACTGATTATACACAAGCTGCGTATAATTACACTGTAAATCATCTGTATGATGCCAGTGAACAAATTGCAACTATAACCTTCAAAAATCCCAACTCAAATTACAATGTTGTTACGCGTCGCAGCAAAGTTACCATAAAGGCAGCTCCACAAGGAACCACCTCCATACCAAAGCAGTACAATCTTGTGGAACAATTAGATAAAATGCCTGCACTTATATCCATTTTAGAGCTATTGCACCTATCACCATCCCATAAAACTATCTTGGATCAAGCATTCCAAGAGGCGTCAGTCCCTGCAAACCTGAATACAGACCAATTTCAAGCCATGGTTGGAAGTCTAAAGTCATCACCTTGTCTCACTTTTTCCGAAAGTGACAACTCTTCTTTCCAGCAACCTCATAACGCTTCACTACACATTGAAGGCTTTATCAACCAGCATAGGATCAAGCGAGTCTTGATTGATAATGGAGCAGGCCTGAATATTTGTACACTATAGTTGGTCACAGCATTGGGATATGCCATAGAATCAGTGGATCCTCGCAAGAAGATCACAATCAAAGCCTATGACGATGCAGAGCGTTCATCCAAAGGAGCTGTGGTACTACCAATCCAAGTGGGCCCTGTGGTAAAACACATCATCTATTAGGTTCTGGACCTTCCTCTGCCATATAATCTATTGTTAGGGAGACCCTGGATACATGCCATGCAAGCCGTTCCATCTACCTACCATCAATGTATCAAGTTCCCACATAACGGTGTAGAGATCACAATCCTGGGCGATGCAAATCCCTTTGCGTATTGCCATAATATCAGCCATCAACAAGAGATTACCATTCCTAATAATAGAGAAGCCTTTTCTTCCACATCATATATAAGTCCCACCTCTCTTGCCAGTTTGAACACCACTATACCAAAGCAAGAAAAGCTTAAGATGAAAGTAGCAGAGGAAGGTCCTGGGGAATACAACTTGAGTCAACTCTTTTGTGTGGGACACATACCCACTTCTCCTCGAACACATGGTAAACCACAGCAGTTACTCCAGCAACCACTAATCATGCTTGCATGTGCTTTGATGCCTTTCATCCTTGGAAAGAGTCAAGAAGAAGAAACCCAAGATGAGGACTTGGCGGACTGGATCTATAAAGATCCCATCACCACTGATATACCGCAAGTTAAGCTGCCTATAGATCAGTATGGCAAAGGTCTCCTCATTATGCAAAGAATGGGGTATGATGGTCAGAGTGCTTTAGGATATTGCAAACAAGGATGACATGAACCTCTGCTGCCAGAATTAAAGCCCAAAGGTAATACAAGCCTAGGCTTTGAAAAAGAGATCTTTCCAAAACTCAAATTCAAAGGAAAACCCAGCAAACCATTTTGTCAGCCTACTGCCAAAAGGACACCTTTTATTATCAAAGTAGCATCAAGCACCATCCCAACTACCCCATCAAGGCTCAAAACCCCACCACAATGATCACCAATTCCATTCATCCCACCAAGCGAACCAGTAGTCCCATCAGCAACACCATTAGCAGCAACAATTGTATCAAAACCCGCAGCAGCATCTATGGCACCAGCAGCTCTAGCAGAAGCCACTGAGTCAACACTGCCGATACTCCCCGTATCAAATTCCTTGATCCCCATCATCCTTCCTACAGCACCGATCATTTCATCTACAAAGGTACATCAACCAAACACACCTGCAATGTTTAACTCAAAGGACATCCCAGTATGGTATAGTAATCGGATGCTGGAAAGTGATTCAGAGACTGACTCACATGAATGGGAATTTGATTTTGTACAGCTTAATACTTCAGATGAGGAAGACACATCACCACCTCCACCACACAAAGACATCCCTATTTATGAAGAAGCACAGATAAAGACCTCTTGGGTTCCTGAGCTGGAAACATCTTCCGTAGACCCTACGTCTCATCCTACGCCTGATTCTAACAGGGAGAGTACCATCAATGACCTTCACCATAACATCTTAACCCTCACTGATACATCTAACGCACTTAACCTAATCGATGAAGTAATGCCCATTATCCACCTTGAACTCATCGAATGGAACCAACCAAATCCCCCATGTCTTGATTTCTTCCAAAATGATGAGGACATCATTGACCTTTTGGAATTAAGGGATAACCTACCAAGTGGGGATCACAAAGCTGGATTCGCCATTGAACTTAATAGCACAGCATACTTCGGGGCGGATGCCAAACCTTTCAGCTGCAAAAATATAATAATAAAACATGGATCTTCCAGTGAAAACCACACTGTGGCACTGTTTGATCCAACAAAAGTAAAAAGAAAGAGCGTATCCAATGGTGAAAACCTCTCTGAGGCGCCTGAGGATGAAGGGTTTGAAATTCTCCCTACTAATGCATAACAAGAATGATCAATGATTCTCATCGAGGAAACCAAAGAATACAATGTGGGGACTCCTAAAAATCCTCATCTCATACATCTAGAATCTCTTCTCACTCCAGAGGAACAGCCTAAATTTATAGAGTTCTTCCAACAGCGTCAGATCAACTTTGCATGGTCATATGTAGACATGCCTGGGCTTGATCCTGATTTAGTCATGCATCACCTCACCGTAGCAGAAGGAGCCAAACCTGTCAAGCAAAAGCTTCGTAAGATGCATCCTCAGATTGCAGTGCTAGTCAAAACAGAACTCAAGAAACTCCTAGATGTTGGTTTCATTAGACCAATTGATTATGCAGATTGGATCTCCAACATTGTGCCTGTCAGCAAACCAAAAGGGGGCATCCGTATTTGTACTGACTTTAGAGATCTGAATAAAGCATGTCCTAAGGATGACTTCCCCCTACCAAATATTGACATCATAGTGGACCTGACAGTAGGACATGCCATGCTTTCACTCATGGATGGCTTTTCAGGATACAATCAGATAAAGATCGCACCAGAAGATCAACATAAGACAGCCTTCACATGTCCATGGGGCACATATTGCTGGAATGTAATGCCTTTTGGTCTCAAGAATGCAGGAGCGACCTATCAAAGAGCAATGACCACCATCTTCCATGACATGATGCATACTATGATGGAAGATTATGTGGATGACTTACTAGCAAAATCACTCACCAGAGAAGGGCATCTCCACGTCTTAGATAAAATCTTTGATAGACTGGAACAATACCATGTTCGACTCAACCCAAAGAAATGTGTCTTTGGAGTAACCTCCGGGAAGCTTCTAGGATACATTGTCTCAAGCAAAGGTATTGAGGTTGACCCAGCAAAGGTAAAAGCAATCATGGATATGCCACCACCAAAGAATATCAGTCAACTAAGGACATTACAAGGGCGGCTTCAATCCATCCGAAGATTCATTGCACAATTAGCTGATAAGTGTCACCCATTCACACACCTGCTACACAAAAACATCCGCTTTCAGTGGGATGCCAGATGCCAGCAAGAATTTCAGACGCTTAAAGACTATCTCATGAATCCGCCCTTGCTGATGCCACTAGATCCAAGTAGATCGTTGTTACTCTATATCTCAGCAACAAGTACAGCATTGGGTGTACTACTAGCACAACATAATGCAGAAGGAAAAGAGTGTGTTGTTTACTACATCTCTCGCACACTGGTGGGCTATGAACTCAATTACACACCTATTGAGCGAGTTTGCTTAGCAGTAATCTTAGCAACCACTAAACTAAGGCACTATCTGTTAACACACAAAGTACAACTCATTGCAAAGATTGATCCACTCAAGTATTTACTCAGCAAAGCAGCATTGACAGGTCGCTTGGCCAAATGGGTGATGATTCTAAGTGAATTTGACATCGAGTATGTAGATTGTAAAGCTATCAAAGGTCAAGTTATTGCGGATCAGTTGGCTGATGCGCCTCTCATAGGAAAACATCCTCTCATTTCCAATTTTCCAGATGAAGAGATATTCAAGATTACAACAACACAACCATGGAAACTATACTTTGATGGTTCGTACACTAGGCATAGCTCAAGGGCAGGCATTATGTTTATCACACCTCAAGGTGATAGCATCCCGAAGTCTTACAGGCTCACATTTCCATGCACCAACAACATCGCAGAGTATGAGGCCTTGATCACAGGACTCAGGCTAGCCGTACAATGGAAATTACAAGAACTACAAGTATATGGCGACTCACAACTGGTCATTCGACAAGCAACAGATGAATATCAAACTAAGGATGATAAACTCGTGCCATATAAGAAAATGGTGGACACTCTAAAGACATCATTTACTACTATCGCTTTTGAGTAGATACCAAGAGATCAGAATCGAGTTGCTGACGCTATGGCTACCATCGCATCTCTCCTAGATCTTCCACAGAATTCAACACGCTACAAGTTCTTGGTAGAACAGCTTTGGATTCCCGCTTATGATATCCCCAAATCCGAAATGATATGTCGCCTTGTCGGTTCTGAATCCCCATGGTACAGTGAGTTCTACACCTATCTCCATGATCACATCCTTCCTCCCAACCAATTGAATAACCAATGTAAAACCTTCATTCACCAAACTGCTCGATATACCATTATTGCCAAAACCCTATACCGACGCAGTCTTGATGGTACTCTCCTTCGATGTCTGGAACAAGGTGAAATAACAAAGGCTTTGGAAGAGGTACATGAAGGAATTTGTGGAACCCATGCAAGTGGTCCGTCACTAGCCAAGAAACTCCTGCGCAATGGATACTATTGGCCATCTATGGAAAAGGAATCCTACTACTTTGTCAAAAAATGCAAGAAATGTCAAGTTCATGGTGACCTGATACATGCACCAGCCCAGGAACTACAACCAATCACAACACCATGGCCTTTTTGTCAATGGGGTCTTGACCTTGTGGGTAAGATTCACCCATCTTCATCTAACGGCCATAAATTCATTATTACCGCCACAGAATATTTCACAAAGTGGATCGAAGCTGTTCCACTTACCCAAGTCACCGGCAAGCAGATTGCCTCATTCATCCTCAACTACATCATTTGTCGGTATGGTGTACCCATGTCCATCATCACAGATAATGGTCTTCCTTTCAAAAATCAGGATGTCTGTGAACTTTGTGAGAAATTTCACATCCAACACCGCTTTTCCACTCCCTATTACCCACAAGGCAATGGTCAAGCCGAAGCATCAAATAAGAACATATTAAGAATCCTCAAGAAGACAGTCAATGATGTCGGCCGTGATTGGCATGTTCAACTAAATCCAGCACTATGGGCATATCAAACTAGCATTCGAACCCCTACAGGTGCAACTCCTTATTCATTGGTCTATGGTGCAGAAGCTATCTTGCCTAGTGAGGTCGAGATACCATCACTACGGGTTTCCTTGCATAATCTAATAGATGATGAAGCCTACAAAGCATCCCATCTTCAGGACTTAGAGTTACTAGATGAGAAGCGACAAGCTACATACAACCATCTCAAAGCCTATCAACAGCGCATGAGCAGAAGCTACAATCACCGAGTTAGATCTCGTACATTTGAGGTAGGTGATCTTGTTCTACGAGAGAATCCTCGCAACCAACCAAACAGAGAACATCAGGGCAAGTTTGAATCAAACTGGCTGGGCCCATATGTTGTCACTGCTGTATTCGGGTCCGGGGCATATCAGTTGGCTACATCCGAAGGAAAACCACTCGCAGATCCAATCAACAGCATGCACCTCAAACGGTTTTATACCTAAGTTGTACAGAGCATCAGGCTCCCCTGCATATCAGAAAATACCAAAAAAAAAAAAAATCGAAAAAATGTCCTGAAGAAATACAAAAACATTCAAAAAAGTAAAGAAAAATCATGCATCCAAATAGTGAACAACCACTCCGGTGGCACCTTGGGTAAGTGCGATGGTGAAAATCTGGCAAACAGGTGCCACTCGTAACGACAATGGCTCCAGTATCTTTCAGGCTCGTTGTGATCACATTCATACATACACACATCCATCCATCCAAACCATGGCTTGTTATTTGATCTGCAATAAAGAGATAGTACTTCATGCATCTTGCATCCCACTTTTTCGTTGCCTTGTCTAAACTTGGGGGCAATACCCTTAAAAATCTAGATGATGGAAGTGGATTCTACATTGTTGGTGATTCATTGGCCAAAAACATTCAAAAACGTCTCACAAAAACCAAAAACATTCAAAAACGTATCACAAAATCCAAAAACATTCAAAACTGTTTCACAAAATACCAAAAACATTCAAAAATGTCTCACAAAATACCAAAAACATTCAAAAACAATACAAAGTCCAAAAAAAAAAACAACGAAAAAACCATCGAAAATCAAAAACATGGCAACACCTTGTACATACTCATCCGCGCAGATACCAAAACAAACATTGACATAATACTCACACGATGACCATTTACCAATCAACCACACAATCAACATCAACACTCAAAACTGTCTTCAACAAGGATGCATCCTTCCTTACCAAAACAAAGACAAAAGATGATGTTTTCTTTGACAAGAAAATTATGTTAAGCTATCAAATACTTGGTTGATTTGTGAGTACAATCATTCGTTTATTTGTATCGGGATCTTTCAGCATTGTTTTGTATCATTTGCGCATTATTCCCGATGAAGTTCTGGGGCATTTACTAATGGTGTCTACGTGGGAAGTTCATCAAGCTACGTGATCTTATGCCAAATGCAGTCATAGATCATTACGGCATGCTGACTACAACGTATACCTCGACCATATGAGCATGAACTATTACCAAGGATCCTTATTCTTTATTCTTTATGTATATACTGTTTGTTTGCAGGTACAATGCTCATTCTTTGGTTCCTCCTCATCCAAATGGGATAAAGGTTTTATCTCTTAGTACGGTATGCACTTGTCTCAGGATATGATCAGCCTAAGATCAAGGAGGACGATCCAAGTCATGCATGAACGGAGATAATCCTTGTCTGTTCCGCAAGCAATACTCTGGTCGACTTGACCCTTATATCAAGTCATTTGTATTAACTTGCTATATAAAATCCATGTAAGGAATACTCAGGTCATCTTGAATCATTATGTCAAGATGCTTGTATTCTCTTCCAACATTTTAAAGCTCAATGATGAAAATAGAGCACTATGGATCATCATTTCATCTCATCTGTTTATATCTTGCAATCCGTTGCATATCACCCATCCATTCATTCATTCATATATAGACTTTTATATGCAAAAGTGACCATTAAAAGCTGGTCTTGGACACAATCACGACCGAGTACTCTGATACATCATCAATGCATCATGCAAAGTCTTAAAAACCTTGCATTCCTCATGGTCATATCATCATCGCATTTAGGTGCATCTTGCATTAAGTCCATTCATGTCATCTTTAACTTAATATTGCATATAGTTCATTTTTTTGACATTAGTTTTCATTAATCATTTGCATCATTGCATCAATCATAAATAATTAGATTCATTCGCGGGATCAAATTGTCTTTGATTGTTTTAACTCATTTGCTAGACATTTATTTAGTATCATTTATCTATCATCATTTCATCATTCTTTATCATTTAATATTGCATACATTCATTTATAGTTAAAAGGTGCATTCATTCATCCATTATTAAGTATCTTATTAATGCTCATTTTAGGATTCATTCACATTACATTCATTATCCTCTTTTTAAAATTGCATTAAGGTGCAGTTATTAAAAACCATAAGTTATAGTACCATCACATTATCATTTTTACTTAAATCATATTTAAGCATTTAGAATCACAAATCCATTTGTTTCCAAACATTGGTTCATACCATTTTATATATATCCATTATACATATGCATTCATTTAGACATTATCATATAAACATTTGTACTTTACAATATGTTTGTCCATATTACATTCATCTAAAAACATCTAGATGCATATCCATACATAAAATCATTCATTCAACCATTGCATTAACATCATCACATAAATTATCTCATCATTATATCAAAATAGGAAACACCAAAATCTTGTTCATAAATCATCATAAGCATACATCATCATCATGGCATTACATACATAAAGCATTACATCAAAAATCAAACAAATCATACATATATAAGCCTGCATTCATATGTCAGTATCCCACATCATAAATCATCATAAAAACATGCATAAAAGAAACATCTCATCAAATGCATACATGTACACATATCCATCTAAGCAATAACTCATCATCCTGCATAAACATCCATACATATCAACTGCATATCATCAAAATATGGGATCTCCTCATATATATCATCTCATATATCAGAGTACAAACCGGCTACCAAGAGCCATCCAAGATACAGTCCAAAAATAAACAATGATACAATACATATATGCAAAAATGCTCTCTCGAATGCCACTCTGGCCAGATGCTATACCACCACCACCATCGCCACCTGCTCTCCCACTGGTGCCTGCACCACTTGATCCATCTCTCCGTGGAGGCCTCATCGAACCCCCACTCACTCCTGCATCCCCTGATCTCTCCCTCCGCAGAGGACCCATCACACCCCCACTGCTCTACACCCTCTGCGATCGCTCTGATCTGGCTTGCCGCATCTGAGAATAGCTAAGAACTCGCTGACTAACTAGCACCACCTACTCATATAAACCCTGCCAATAGTCTATCTTTGTCTGTGCTCGTCGCATCTCCCTCATCACCTCCCCTGTAGGCCCCCGTGCTCCTACTCCGACCCGAACTCTCTCCTGTAGCTCTGCCAATCTCTCCACTACACTATCCCTCTCCCGTAGCACCACCGCCAGCTCCGACTCCTGTGCAAATAGCTGCCACCTCCACCTCCAAATCCTTTACTCGAGTCTGCAAGTGTGCAATCATATGATCTCAAAGATCTCCAGTGGCTCCCTCCCTGGTATCCATAGCCGCCTCACTTGTACCACCCTCTCCAGTAGCTCCCTCCCCTCTATCCATCAGGATCTCCCTCTCCATCCCCCTCCCACCGAGTCGAACTCCTCCCTGTCTCAATGGTCCCTGTGATATCTGTAGAGGCAGTCCACCTCTCCCTCTCCGCTGACTCCGCATCCCCAACACACCACCTCCTCCACCTCCTCCTCCTCTACCTCCTCCTCCCTCTCCTCCTCCCCCTGCCCTCGATCCTCAACCTCCTGCCCTCCTCCGTCTCCGTCTTCGTCCCCTCTCATCCTCAAAATCCAGGATCGGCTCTGCTAGATCAGATATTCATAAGATCGGGTGTGATGCCCGGTACTACGTGTACTCATCTAACACTCCTGCATCCACGACCCTCGGTCGTATATCCCACGGTCTCGCCTGCAGTGTCCGAAACTCTGCCAGTGCCTAATCATACGGTAGCACTGGCCCCCATGCGTACCTCTCTCGAATAACCCGAGCATACTCTCCTGATCCACTGGGCAGTCCCTGTTGTCGTCCAAACTATCTCAGTACTCTCCTGGGAACCTATCTCTACACATGGTATGAGGTCCTCCCAATGAGGAATCGAGTCATAAAAACATAGGGCAGTGCCTCTACATCATCATCCCATGGCTCACACTCCAGGTATGGTCGCCATATGACTGCATCCAGATCGTCCAATGCCCGCCGCCACCACTCTAACTTCCCTAGGTGGGGCTGACTCATCATGCTGCTATACATGAACATATTCGGCTGATCTACTACACAGAATCTCAGACTCACTGGTCAAGTCACTGGTAGGTGCTCCCAAGCCCAAATATGCAGAAGCATCATGCCCACGACTAAAGAACCCCTCCCCCGGTAAACCACCTCATGGAGCTCCTGGTACAAGTGCGCCAGCACGCACGGCCCCCACGCAAATCGAGTCCCCTCGATAAGCATCATCTCGATCACTTGTCCCCATCCCACGGCCAAACCATGTGATCGTCTGTCCGGACAAAGAAGTCCTCCCACGATACCTGATAAAACTACTGGAAGAGGCTCATATAAAGCCGCTATCTCCTCCCAGGCAATGGAGCCATCATCAATGAAAACGTCCTCATCAAAAATCATCTGAACTGTAAGAGTCCCCCAGGATCTGTCATATGTGACCAGCTCCCCCCGAATCGGAATCCGCAAGATGCGCCACACATCCTCTAGGGTCACTGTCATCTCCCCCTGTGCCAGATGGAAGGTGCACGTCTCGCTGTGCCACCGCTCTGTTAATGCTGTGATCAATCCGTGATTCATACAAATCACGGGCATGTGCATCACCTCATACAATCTAGTAGAGGCAATACAATCTCTCTCTACCTCTGTCAATCGATCCCACAACCCCTGTGTCGCAGGATGTCGCTCACGTAACTGCAACACGCCTAGCTCCTCTTGCACATGGACATTCATCAATCACCATCAGTTGTTTTGTTTAAGTTTAAACCTAGACTATCAACAAATACTTTGATCAAGTATCTTCGGGTCTCAACAGGTAAGCAATCATGGCCACCTAGACTTCAACGGGCATTTATCCTAACAAATGACCTAAGTCTCATCAGGCTGCTATGGTTCAAAACAACTCCCACTCAACATCGCCCTCCATCCATCATTGGCATCGGGAGATTTTCTTCATCCAAACTAGGGCATCTCTTTATCCTAAAACAAAAGTGTTGTTTTATCAACACAAGCGCTAGTTTCTCCACAATAGCGCTACAACTCTAACAAAAGTGCTCAATCAGCTATCCAACAACACTCAAACTACAAATGCGCTAAAACAACTACACAGTAGCGCTAATCAAGATCAATCGTGCTCAAACAAGCCCTCAATAGCGCTTATTAATCAATAGCGCTAAAACAGAGCGAAAGCGCTCAAACAAAGGGGCAATAGCACCATTGCAGCACAGTAGCGCTAGTTCATGGAGCAAAAGTGTCAAAACCATAGTTCTAGTGCTCTTGCTCTGACTCGACTTAGACTCAGCTAAAAGCCTATCAAAAATGCGTAAAAATTCAAAATTCCAATTTACGTACCGCTAGTCCATAGTCGTCTGGCCGCTGGAACCGTCGGACTCGCTCAAATCTGTGCTCGGCAATCGGTATCGGCATCCTGACTATTGTTCGCTCCTCCAAAATGTCACTATCAGAGCTCTGGTTTAACACTGGTCACGGTCACAAATGATCCTGTTTTCATCCCTTTCACCCCATTTATACCTTTCGCCATCACCGTAACTTCCCCCCACTCACCGCCGTGGTCCCCGTGAACTTCCCGAGCCCCCCATTTCTCCATTTTTCTCCCGATTTCTTTTATTTTTCACCCGTATTGCTCACTTCTTCTCTTCTAACACCCTGTCAATTTTCATTCTTTTTCGAAAGATCGCCCGATTTTTCAAAAAAATTCGGCCCATCTCTCGAGGGGGCATACCACCCATTAAATTTACATTTTATGGGGCATTTCTTCACACCAGTTTTTCTTTCTTTGAAACGACGCGATAAACCGCACCGTCTCAAAGAGGGGCAAATGTAGTCACACAAATCTGTCCAGCTTAGCTATTTATTTGATTAAAAATCCACTAGCCATCAATTAATTAAATTAATATTTAATTATTTCATCCCCAAACATTCTTCTATTAATTAAATAAATTATTCAATTTATTTTAATTAATTCATTAAATCAAATTCCAATCAATTAAATAAATAAAATCTATTTATTTAATTAAATCCCCCTATTCTTCTTTTAAATAAATTAAATAAAAATATTTATTTAAATCATTATCCCCCCCCAACTTGCATTTTCCTACAAATGCAAGTTGCACACATTTATTGAAATAAATGAATTTTCATTTTAAATAAAATCATATTTTCCCTCACCCACCAAATCCACTTGCAAAATCTAATCCTCTTCTAGATTCTTCTAACCCCTTCCTAATTAGCCTAATCCATCCCCTAATTATTGTCACATTCCTAAGCAAAATGGAGTCACTTCTCAAAGACTTCAAAGTCTTTGAAAAGCATTTAATGCTTTGTGTGTTCAACAAATTAACCCCAAAGTCTTCCAAGACCACTAATGGCTCTTACATGACCATTTATGGCTCTTACATAACCATTTATGGTTATTTCAAACTTGTCTCCCCAAACATTTATTGTTTTGACCATATTTATCCTTTTCACATTTGCACAAGAGTTTATCCATTGGATAAAAGTTTTATTCTTTGAATAAAGAGTTTATTCATTCAACTAACCTTGACTTTAACTCCCAAAGTCATATCAAGCATTTAATGTTTATTCCCTCTCCTCTCAACCTATCTCACATTGACACTTGTCATCCTGGGATTGGGTTGAAAGCCCTCACATGGATTTGAAATCATTCAATCCTGACCTTTGTTGAGATTACTCAATCTCAACCATCTATTGCTCCATTTTTCCTATAAATAGAGCCCATTTCTTCATAATCCAGATCCTGAAAACTTGTATGCATTTAACCCATAGGCATTTTAGAGAGCATTTTAGCATAATCAACTAATATCTTATCATTTTGGATAAAATAAATCATTTTAGTATCAATAGCATAGTATTAGCTTTTTATTTACATTTGGAGCACAATACTAAAATCTCAATCCTCCATAAGCATCCATAGTGCAAAAAGCTGCTGAGAGCTACACTATTTTGGAACTTGGAGAGGAGAGGATCAAAGGAGAAAAAGCTAAGAGCATGTTAGGAGGTATTTGGAGATGCCTCATCATATTTGCTTCTTTAGTTAAATGCTTTCATGTTTTTAGTATCTCTTTTGATATGCCTGTTTAGATTAGTTTTTGATTGACTAACACTAACGATTTTCTTATGTCTTGTGTTGTTTGTCATTTGCTAACTTTGTCCATTTCACAGAGCATCAGTTAGTGTATCTTGTAATATTTTTGAATTCAAAGTGTACTATTCTATTTTAACATGTTACAAAATTTATACCTCAGGCATCGAAGTTGCAGCTGTAGTAACTGGGGGCGGAGTATGGGATACCATTGTTGCATCCTGAAATGCATATTATTTGTCTCAATTTAAATCAATGTATAAATGAAAATTCATTTATGTAATTACAAATTTAAAGTGACTGATAAATAAAATGCTATGAATTCAAATCAACACCTTGTGTCTGTCGTTGATTGGCAAACACCATGTCCATCAACTCATCTGTTAGCATGAAATCCTCAGTCGTGTGGGCCTAACATCTACTCCTGCAAATCATGCATGGATGAGATGTGGATCCATCTGCACCGGTCGCATCATCTATCCCCGAGCAACTGACACACATATGTTGAATGGGCTCTTTGTTGCCACTTGGAGCAACTAATGGCTCATCATCCAGTACAATAGGGTGTGCTAATGACGTCCCATGTTGGATGATGGCACCAGTCAATGTAGTGGCTGCCTGAAGAGTTTGTAGCTCCATTGACTCTTTCAGCTCTACTAGGACATTCTGATGCACCTTGGGTTTGGGTGCTAGGGGGCGACGACTCTCTAGGGCTACTCACCTACGGGCTCCAGGTCTATCTTGGGCAAAGCCACCACCTCAACCATGGAACTCTCTCATGTCAAAATAGTTTGGCCGCACATTGAACACAAACTCACAGTATACTTTTCTCAAAAAATACAATGGCACCTCATAATTATTACAAGGTGGATCATCAAAGACCATCCACCACCTCTGCCAAAAAAGATTCTTCATCTGCACATTGGTACAACAATGTATGGGAAACCTCTTTGCATTAAGAGGTAACGACTGACCAGTTTTAGGATCAACAAAAAGGGCACATATTTGTTGTTTACTAATATTTTTGTTTTTGACTCCCTCGTATGATAACCCATCAGCATAGTATTGACGACACCTATCCCTAAAGTTTCCCCATTTTGTAATTCGTGTTGAAACAGCTATGGCACCACTAGCTAATGTTTCTAGGCTAATGGCGAGGGATTTATGATGCTCAAGTTTGGATGTTTTCAATTTATCAATCAATCTATTGATTTTAGACGTATTTTGCCCTAATTGATTAATTAATTGTTCATGTGTTTCAGGTGCGCAGTCAAAAGGAGGAATTGGGGGTGTATCTTGTGGGTTTTCAGGAGGTGCATTTTGTTGTTCTTGTTGTGGATTATCATAATCTGGTTTTTGAAACAAAAAATAAAAAACCTAATCAAAATTAATGAAATTAAATTCAAAACGTAAAACAAATTGAACAAACGGGAAAGAAAGACAAAAATTAACAAAAACTAACCTTGATCCATAGTGTCTGGAGGAGAAATGAGGCACCTTGTTCGTGGTTCGGAGGAGAAATGAGGCACCCCATTCGTGGTTTGGCGGAGAAAATGGGGAAAAAATGTGACTGTCATGGGAAAATAAGACCCAGTTTTTTTTTAAAAAAACTTTTTTTGACAGGTACCGCGTACGCGGTCCTTTAGGGCTTATTAGCGCGTACACACTCATTTTCCTATAAGTAGCGCGTACACGCTCATTTTCTTAGAGGTAGCTCGTACGCGCTCCTTTTCTTAAAAGTAGCGCGTACGAGCTACCTTTTCTAGGCTCGAGAACAACGGACCTGAGCACGTACGTGGTGATTTCAAATTTTATAACCGCGTACTCGCTGCTCGTTTTTTCATGTTTTTTTTGGGTGGTGTCCACTTTTCTAATGACCATCTTTCTGCACATACCCTCTAGCTAAAAGTCACTTATTTCTAACACTGAGACAACTTAGTCTTAAGAAGAAAAACAGACTAATGGATTAACACTACAATAATCTATTTCATAACAAATTCTTTTATTGAATAGTAACACAGAAGTAGGAACATGATTGTTACATTAATTCAATATTAATGATTCACAACTTCATTGGTTTCCATGATGCATTATTTCCTCAACATATTTTGAAAAGATAGAGTTAAGAAGGACACTTTTTCAATTGGGACTTTGTGTTTCCTCATTTTTTCTCTCACATATGCTAGTAGAGTTCCTCCTTTGGCTACAAATAGAAGTAGGATATATTGGCCACAACTAGTTCATGCTTCTTACTCCATGTTAGTTCCTGTGATGACAATAATCTACATAAATCAACATTCATGACATTTAACAACATATTATTCATTAAAATGCATCACATATCCATACCAATATACCATATGTATATATTATAATTAACAAGAATGTGGTTCTAAGGATACCTAAAACATATAATCAGTCTAATGATAAGCTAATAAAAGTTTGTTAAAGTAACAGGAAAGTAAGTAAACTCAAGACATTAATGGGACTCATCAATATCAACTCAGTATGTTCTATTGATTGCGGTTGATCATGACCTATTCCTTTTGGGTTGAGGAATGTTATGAGAGGGTGTTATCATCTTGTTAAGGCCAACTATGAATTGGGTTGATCTACAACCTATCTTTGTGATGATGAATTGTATTTTAGGACTGACTTGTCACACATGTCACTTATTGGGTCCTATCATGCTGACCTAATAGATGTTTTTGATGTTGTAAAGGATATATATAAATGAAAAATCATTTAAGAATGTAGTAGTTGTCATTGATAAAATTAATGTGTGAATATTTATTGTTGATGTAAAAGTTGTGAATTTTATGAATTGTGTGAAGTTAGTGTGATAGATTCAAATTTGAGCTTCAAAGAGGTTTGTACTATATGCATTTGAGATGCTTGTTCTAATATAGTTCACCTAATGTTGTTCATTATTATGTTGTGATGATTGTAATATTTTATTTGTCCCTAAAGAAGTGGTCTTTAGTTTGCAAGTCCTTGTATCATGCCCTAGGGAAGAGCGCCTTAGTTTGCAAGTCCAGGTGGCAGAGAACTTCCCTGGTGATGTGCCTAAAATAGACATGTTAATTTTTTTTTCTTATATTTTGAGTTGATCCTCACTGTGGTTTTTCTCTCATTGGATTTTCCATGTAAAAATATTGGTATCTTTGTATGGTGAATTATCTGCTCTTTTCTTGATTTCTGGAAATCTGAATTTAATATTTCATGAGCTAATGAATGAATGATTAATAATTAATGAACGGATGAGTTTTAGTACAAGTTTATTCACCCCCCATCTCAGCATCCAGTGTGTGTTTAACATTGTCAACCTCTAAATCATAAGCAGTAGCAATAGAAAGAAAAAATCTAATGGATGTCATTTTTGAAACAAGAGAAAATATCTCATCATAGTCAACACCCTCAACCTGACAGTATCCTTTCACAACCAACCTTGATTTATACTTCATAATACCTCAATCTAAACCAATATTTTTCTTGAACACTCATTTGCAACCAATAGTATTTATCCTTCAATAAATGCTACAAGATCCCACGTATCATTTTTTACAAATGTAATGCCATTTCAAGGAACCCTAGAGGAAATTTTAAAAAAACACAAGGAATACATGTAAAAAACAAATTTAATTAAATAAGTTCTACGTATGAAGCACAACCAAGAAAAAATGTTCAAACCTCCAAAATAGATCAATTGTTGATACATGACAATGCACATGCAGAAGACTAAACACAATAAACACCAACTAATCATGGATAAATGTCTCCAATACTATATGAAAAGGTCACTAAGGTTATTATGGTCACACAAGACCATCCCCAAATTTACATGACTTGGATTGATAAGTAGGACCACCTACTAGGTCTTAGGCGTCACCAATGAGCTTCGATAAAGCCCTAATCACACTCAAACACTCCTGACACGTTCCTAACTCACTCTAAATGAACACAAGACACCTCTAAGGGTTCCCAAATGTCAATACCTTCACAACACAATGGAAAAATTGTCAAACTGGCACTCGAAAATCCTAAAACCTTAGCTAATAGAACTGAAGGACACAAGTGCCCAGGCTAAACACAAGCGCCCAAAAATGAAACTTATACACTTGGAGGAAACTAGAAAAAAATTAATGTATCCTTGACCCATTCATTTTTCCTTTACCCACATTGGCATCCTCTTAACTGATAGACTCGTGTTGTCATCCTCTAAGACATGCATCTGTCAAGACTAGTAAGCTTCTTGGTTGGGTAGATTGGACTCTTAGACTCCCTAGACCCCCTGGTGAAGTCAAAATGTACATAAAAATTATGATCCAAGAGAATTGGATGAGAAGGAGCAAAAAACTAACAAAGTGCACTCCAAGTCACTAGCAAACACCAATTAAAGTGTTCTTATGATAAACCAAGCTACGACATTAAAATCATAAGCTAGAGAATACAGTGCACTTTGTGTTTGGTACCAACTCCAACACACATAAATCTAATCAATTACATGCATCATTCTATTATTTCATTTTCCTTCATAGTGAGGGTCCATTATACATTAATACATGTTTACAATGCATACGGAAAGAGTCCTCAAGATATACATGAGCATGTAATAGCATGATCAAAAGAACATGATAAAAGGAGAGGAAAGGGGGAAGAAGACGATGGAGTCTGATACCAAATTTGATTCCAAGTCTTTGGTCCCTAACGATGGTTTGCAATACCACCCAGCAATGTAGTGCCCATAGGCCAACCCCACCATGCTCATGGAGATGAACACATGGCCCAAACATAAAAAGCATAGAAAACACTTGGGGAAGGAGGCTTCACTCGTGCCAAACATGATGCAAACATAGAAATCACATGACCATGGAGAGCATCATCATATACCTATAGAGTACAATATATTATGGGTACTACTCAATCTATGATGGAGTTGGATGATAGGGAGAATCGTAAGGAAGTGGCATTGTGTAACAGTGATAGCTCATGTGGAATAGATGATACTCTCATGAAGATGAGGAGTCCACTACCAATTAGCCATCTCTCATGGATAGTCTCAACTTCCCAACTCATACCAAGCCCAAACAAGAACTTTGGCATGAGTGGGAATACATGTACCAAGTTATACACAATTCAATATCACATGTTTGCCTCAATCATGTTGGCATTTTGGCACTAAGTTGTCATTGATGTCAACTGGCATGATGGATATTCACATAAGGGTGAGCATAAAGATTGAAGGCCTATCGGTAAAGTACAAACCGATTTGAAGGTTGGCTGCTTGTTTATGATGAAGAGGCAGAATGTGAAAGTTGTCACAACCCACTGAGGGGAAGTTGTGCTACCGGTATAGTGTGCTCTACCAGATAAACAAAAGAAGAAAGATCTACTAGAAAAGGGATGTACCGGTATGTTTTTTCCAGACCGACTGTCTGTTGGTGGGTCATGTCTTGATCATTGTAATGCCATGTGGAGCAGAGGTGGCAAATGTGTTGTGGTTGGTAAAGCCTCATCGACAGGGTTGCTGAAACAAATAATCGCTATTAATGAAGGATCCACGAATCACAGGATTGTATCTGACTAATTGCGGCTCGAGGAAGAAGGAATGATAGAGGAAGATCGGGGAGAGTTGGCGCCCAAATCAATACAAAGGAAATCTGATTCAGGAAGTCCTCGAAAAGGAAACTACTGAAACACTTTATGTGTCGACTTATTTCATGACAAAAGATTTGATTCGAGATTGCCATTTCTAGAAAATGTGTGTTGGATAATCAAAACCGTGTACAGGTGGTGCATCCTTGAAGGATGGGTGATCGATCCAAGATAGGCGGGATTGGATCTCATGGAGATTGTGTCGAAAAGAAGAAACCCTTACCGCTCAGGTTTTTTGAATTGTGTTCTGGCGGGAAATCACGGCATAAGAAATAAGAGCTCAAGATAGAACTTGTTAATGTTGCGAAGGAGGAGAAGGATTACAATCCATAGAGAGAGTTCTAAGAAAGTTGTAGTGTGCATGAGCAAGCGTACTGGTGAGAGGATTCTATCGGCAGAACTATAATCTTATAGTTGAGCCTAATCGGCAAGGTGTGGCAGATCAAGAAGCATCCGAGTGTGACATAGTATGTTGAGAGACTGTGTGTGAGAGGGAGAGAAAGATAATAGAGGTCAACAATCAAAGAGAGTGATCTCATAACCAGCAGTGTGAGATTTAGTGAAGGAGAAAAGACTGTCAACCAGCATAGAGTTATTTGATTAAAGAGTTGTAGAATTCATTTGCAACAAGAAGCCTTAATTGTATTCAAATAGTATTTCAATATACATCACCAAGTTGAAGCTTGGTGCAGGGGTTGGTGCCCAAAATCTTTGTAAATCAGTGTTTTATGTGTGAGGTTGGATTGGAGCAGTGGTCTCTAACAGCTTTTCTCACCGAGGTTTTTCCCATATTGGTTTTTCCCCATAAATTTGGTGTTGTGAAGTTACTTGTGTGTGAGTGATCTCTTTGGCCTTCTTTCTTGTATTACCGGTATGACTGTTTGGTAGTTAAGTGAATAACTGATATTCTGAGGTTAGATCAGAAAAGGAAAAAAGGTTAGGAACCACTGATTCACCCCCCTCTCAGTGGTATTATGTGTTCAACAAATCACTTGTTCACATTACTCCCAATGGGCCATCTAAGTGATTATTCATGTTTGGTTTCACATTGGAAGCCACTTTCCAACCGTCTCTAGCAACTACTGCACGCAAGGTTCATCGTGTTCTTCATGAAGACTGAAACACACATTTAATCACATAATTAAACACAAGGTACCAATCACAATTGATTTTCATTAACCACATTTACATTCATCTCAATTGCTCATAATATGAATCATAAATTCATCAACACCCAAGAACACATAGATCAAACATCAAAGTCAACTCCAATCAATTCTAACATGTCAAATATGTCATTCCTCATTGCAATTTACCATTCCACTTTGAATTCAATCCTCCAATACACAATGCAATACTCATGTTTCATTTCACTATTCATATTAATTCTCAATATTCAAATGACCATAATCAAGTGAAATGAACTCAAATCGATTCAAATAAGAAATATTGTAATATAATTATATCTTTACACAATATAATATGACATCAAAATACTCGAATTCTACTTTTTACATTTTTCCACTTACTCTAATAAAACTAGTGTATACACCTAAAAATGGTTTGAAGATAATTAATTAAATAAGCAATTATTTAATTAATCCCCCGTCCTAATTTAATTGAATTCATTAGCAATTTGATTAAATTCTCCCTTTCATCTACTTATTAATAAATCTAAGGATTTATTCATTAAGTTCATTCCATAGTCCCCTTTGATTAATTAATTCAAATTAATTAATATTTCCCCCATTTCAATCAATTCTTCTAATCCCCTAATTAATTAAAACAAATCAATTTATGAGTTGTTGAGAATTAATTAGTCTTTTCCTATTATTTGAATTTTTAAATTCAAATTACCCACATGCCTCCTAACTTCTAACCACCTAACCTAACCATCCATCTAACCTAACCCATTCCACCTAACCTTGGGTTTGCCTAACCCTATCCTATCTTGCACATTCTAACCTCCTTATCCTAACCTCTTATGGTGTGGATATTCTTCCCTTGAGACACATGGCACTTTGGCCACATGTCTCCTCCCTTGGACACTTGCCCTCTCATGAGCAAGACACTTTGACACTTGTCACCATAGAGATGACAAGTGTCCCTTCCTCCAACCTCTTCTCCAACCTCCTCCAATTTCACCCTTGATATCTTCAGACTCAATCTTGACCATTGATTCCTGCCACCTCATCCCTGGCCTTGGAAATCCTATAAATATCCCCCTTTTTTGGAGCACAAAGGATCCCATCTCATTATCAATTTAGGTATTGTTACTATAGGCATATCATTTTGAGCATAATTGTTATAGGCAATTGCATCTTAGATTTAGCTTAATTTGATCATTTTCTAGCATAATTGTTGAATCATGTAGCTTAATCATGCATATCATTAGCTTAATTAGTCTCTTGGATCAATCTAGTATAATCAATCTCATCTTTGCATATCATTATCATTTCAAATCCTCCTTCTAGGTGTAGTCAAGTCATTGGGATTGCTTATCCAGATCTGAGAGCAAATCCATACTCGCATCTCTTAGGAGGCGATAGATCGCTTTGTCATGGTTCATCTTTCATTTGCTTCTTATTTGCTAACCATTCTTGTAATGATATATTGGGTGTTTGTGTTGCAGATGTAGGTATCACACTTCATAGGCACGATATTTTGGCACCCACCGTGGGGCCAGAAATCTCATTTTTGGCCTCTTAACATCATCAAATTTCCAATCTAGCATGTTTCTGGTCGGGTCCGATTCAGAATTTAGTACGAGTTCCCTTTCTGTCTCGTACGAGATCCTTTGTGCCCTCATACGAGCAGGTGAGAATTGTCATACGATCAGGTGAGAATTGTTGTACAAAATTTTGCTTCTGTGTTTTTAAAAACAGATTGCATTTAGGGTTTTCATGCTTCAATTTGATTATTATTAATGCTAACCCTAGTCTATTTGTGACTTTTTTGGCAGCCTAACTAGTTTTTGTAGGACGATTGTCTAATATTATTCTTGTCAGAGCTTCATTTCATCAAAACACATCATGACTACTAACGTATATGTTTTGAGGTTGCCTAGGAGGACTCAGCCAAACTTTATGTCTTCTTTAAATTTTCTAGGCACACTTGTTTTGGCTAATGGAAATGAACAAACATGTCTTATGTGTTTTGATGATAGGTGAGTATACTCTCACCTTTCTTAGGTGATTAGAAAGCCAAAATCATCTTTTGCTTTCAATAATGCATATCTTTTAGTGGGCTTGCCCTCCCGAGGAGCCTATAAGGCCAAAGCCATTAAGGTTGGTGAGAGGGGAACGACCCAAGTGGGAACGGCTAACGCCAAGTACTCCAACCCACTATAAAATAAATATGATTTGATGAAAATCAAGTCAACGACAGTTCTCAGGAATAGCTCTCCTTCGTACATTCGGGTATATAAAACCTTGGTTTTCAAGGCTGGGAGACCTCTTAATTGAGTTTATACCCCGACGCGCCGAACGAATCCCTTACTAATTCTGATTAAAATTAGAAGCTACCTAATTCACCTCCAAAAGGGGGATAATATTTGTGCAAGAGAGATAGTAACTCTCCCAAGACACTTGCCATATCGTGCCCCCATTAGCATTTGGAGTCGGATAATACAGTGCTGAGAATCCATTGCGTGAGACTCGGTGGTCGTATTTTGATTATCTATTGGGTGTGTACCTAAGTTTGCAAGCAAAGGTCTTCTCTCTCAGCCAACTTCCTTAGGTTTTAGCATGTTATGCTTGAGGTCACTTATCATATCACGTGTTTGTTGTGTCCTCGTCCCTAAAACAGAAAATCAGACATCTAAAAAACTGGAAAACAGAAGCAAAACATCAAACTTCATTGATCAAAAATTTGTCCAAACAAAGTTTTTGTCTCTGTTATGTCCTCTATCGTATGAGTTTGTTAGTTTTTCATATGAGTCATCTAGTTTATCATCCAGTCCAGTGAGAGTTGTCATGTGAGTCATTTTAGCAGAGAGTTGTATGTCATCTTTCATCGTCTGGCCCAGTGGGAATTGTCGTACGAGTCATTTCAGCAGAGAATTTTGTGTCATCTTTTGTCATCTGGTTCTATGAGAAAGATCGTACGATTTTATGTCTTTTGTCATGCAAGATTTCTGGTTTGTTGTATGAGCCTGTCTAAATTGTTGTTCAAGGTTGTATAAGGTGTTGTACGAATTTATGTCTCTGTTTGTCCAGAACTGTCTTCTTGCAAATCTTTTTAAGATCTGTCATATTTGCTTGGTTAGTTTACAGTGAGCATAAACACCTGATATATGTCATTATGTGCATAGATTGTCTCCTTAGTTCATTTGGTCAAGTTATCATCTGTCAAATAGGATTCTAGAAATAGACACCTCAATATTTTCAAGTATTCACCTTCAACAAGTTCAAGATCTAAACATCTCAAAGTGCATTATCACCCTCTTTGATAAACTGATCACTCAAAACATAGTTTCTCATCAAGATCTATCCTCCTCTATCACGAAACTACAATGTTTGGTTGGGATAACCTTGTCCCACATTGTAGGATATGTCATTCCTATTGGACTTGGTTTTATCAAAATCATCATCATTGCACTCCAAAATCGAAGATCGAAAAACTTGCAAACTTTTAAACACTTGAATCATCTTTTTGTGTCATATCACTCTATCACATTTATATTGACAGTTGATAACTTATTGAAACAACTTTTGGACAATCCAATCCTAGCACAATATCTAACACATGTGTATGCCCATTTTAGCTAGAGCGCAAAGACATAAGATCGCAGAAACGGAAACAAAAACTTTTGAGATAGTTGAAGGTCATATCAACATGGCATACCAAAGCAAAATAC
This sequence comes from Cryptomeria japonica, assembly GCF_030272615.1. Lineage (NCBI taxonomy): Eukaryota > Viridiplantae > Streptophyta > Pinopsida > Cupressales > Cupressaceae > Cryptomeria > Cryptomeria japonica. The sequence goes on from NC_081409.1 coordinate 543,470,932, forward strand.
AAGAAGAAGACATAACAAGTCAACATATCAGAGAAATCAAACAAGTCCAAAATCAAAAACCAACTATGTCAAAATCTCACAAGGATTCAAATGCATCTCCAAAGAAAGGTGGCTCTTTCATACAACTCTTAAAGAGATCCCTAAGAGATTTTGCGGAGGAAGACCAAAATCATGCACCTATGTCTAGCAATGGCTCATCCCCCAATAAGCAAATTGACTCTCCAAAGGCATCTATTCCTACACCTCTTAAAAGCTTGCAAGAATCTTCCATAGCATCATCACCAAACAATACACCCAAAGATGAAGTTCCCCAAAGGATATCCATAATGGCCATCAAACCTATTTCAAAGGATCCTATTCAAAGCTCATCTCCTTCATATCTAAGCATTGATTCCTTGCAACATCCCCATAACGCTCCCTTGCAAATCGAAGTCCTCATTCATAGAATGCTTGTTAAACGTGTCCTAATAGATGGAGGAGCTGGCTTAAACATTTTCTCATTGAGTCTTATTTGTGCTCTAAGTTATTCAAAAGATGCAGTTGATCCCCTGAAAAAGATCACATTCAAAGCATATGATGAAGAAGAGCATTCCTCTAAAGGAATTGTGATATTACCCATCAGAGTGGGACCTTTGCAGAAAGACACAACATGCAAAGTTCTAGACTTGGACTTACCATACAACATACTCTTCGGAAGACCATGGATACATGACATACAGGCTATTCCATTAGCATGTCATCAGTGCCTGCAATTCCATACAATGGGCAGGAAATCACGATCTCAGCAGACTCGAATCCATTGCAGTGTTGTAGTAATCTAAAACCAGCTCAAGAGGTCATCATTCCACATAACAGAGAGGCAGCATCTTCAAGCACACAATCCAAGGAACGATCATTTGCATCAATTTTGTCAAGAATGGAAAAAAAATACAAGTAAGAGATCGAGGGAATGGAGAATATTCACTATCATGGAAAAACAAACAAGAGCAATTTGAAATTGAAAGGGAAGAAGCAGATGTAGATGTCGATCTAGTTCATGCATATGCAAGACAAATGTTAGGAACTAGCCTACTTGAATCAAAATCACATTTTAATGACTTGGACTTAATCAAGGACGATCAAGAACTCCTTGTGCGAGGTCATTCTGATGAGGGTACCGTTCTAGACATGGAAACACATACTGAAATCTTTGACATCTCTATCACGACCTCTAATATCTTTGAAACAATTCAACCTAAGGATCATTTACCCTTAATCCATCCTGAACTTATGGACTGGGAAAATGAAAGACATGCCATCATTGATACCTTTCCGGATGACCATGCCATATCCTTATATATTAATGCAATCGAACCCGCAACAAATTTCACCGGGAATTTCAGCAACGCATCTTCGAGTCAAGTGGGTGCCAAATCTCCCAGTCGCAAAAGGAAAAATAAAGAAAACAATATCAGGTCTAATGCTGAAAACCATTTATTGGCAACACTAGACCTAGAAAAAGTAAAAAGAAAGGACGCATCTAACGGTGAAAACCTCCTCGAGGCGTCGAAGGATGGGAGATTTGACACCTTACCTGAATTTTATCAAGAGAGGTCATCTATCCTAATAGAATCGACAGAGGAAGTTAAACATTGGCACAACTGATCTATATCCAACAACTCCTCTATCAAAATTAGAAAGGCAAAAATATTTGGAACTCTTCAAAATGAGGCAAATCAAAAGATGGTCATATGTAGACATTCCAGGGTTAGATCTAGATCTTATAATACATCACCCGAATATCAGTCCGGGAGCAGGCATCAATAATGTAATAAAAGCAATAAAAGTAGATGGTGAAAACCTGGCGAACAGGCGCTATCTGTCAGCTAGCTCTTCCATCTACTGGTTCATGTATCCTTTTGCTTGCATTCTTTTCCGTCAGCACTGTTCATATCCATAATAAAGCCTTTGTACATACACAGGCATCCCGAGTGGCTTCTCGTCATGGTTTGGATCATTGCGTATATCATACTGAATTTGTTTCTAGGCTTGGGGCAAAATCCTACACCTAGCTGGGGGCAAAAAATTTGATCATTTTGAGCTTAATCAAACAGGTAGAACAATAGTCAGGCAACTCTTATCAAGTGAAAACTGAGACACATCCAACGTTGAACACGAGATCAAATTGTCAACCATCAAACTATCACAAAGTCAATCTAAGCACATCACACACTTTTCAATGGATGATATCTTTTGGATAATGATTTTAACATGATTGTTCAACTTTTCTATCTTGATTTTCACTATCATGATTTCTGAGTGACTCCGGGATGTCTCTGACTAGAGGAACAAGGAAGAAACATGATATTTTTCTTGTCTGTTGTCTATAAATTAATCATTAATATGTGCAAATTTGTCTGAGGACAAGGTCATCGGAGTTTCATCGAAGACATTTCCGATTTGCGTATTGAAATGGTTAATATTGCCTGTTTTTATGCAAGCAACACTCAGGTCATCTTGGTTCAATTATACCTCAATGCTTGTGCTAACTTGCAATATCAAAATTCAGGAAAGTAGTGCTCAGGTCATCATGGTTTAATTATACCATCAATGTTTGCACTCACTTCCCACATTTTAAAAAGCTCAATGATGACAAAACGCAATAACCCAGTGACTGATTCGGTCGTAGCTTTGCATTTAGCTTGCATCTCATTCTTGCATGGGATCCCGCATGCTCATTTTATCCACAGTTAAATCTATCACAGGAATCATCAAGGTATCATCATAAGTGTGTACACAATCATACTGATGACTCATCTCTCTCCAGATATTGTCGACCCAGCCCAAATCTTATGTTACTCCCTCAACCAAACCAACATCAGCATATCTGAATCTTCCTACAACTTGATATCAATAAATCTGTTAGTTCTTTGCTCAATCAACCTTATCAATTATATCAATCGGTCACATCTAAATCGATTATATCATGTCTTATACAGGATGTATCTTTCCTGGAGTCAGACATCCTGATCATGTCTTATACAGGATATATCGTTCTTGAAACCAGACGCTTTGATCATCTTTGTCTTATACAGGAGGTGTCATTCCTAAAACCAGACTGAATCTCGATCTTATCAATCTAATCAATCAAGCTTTATCAATAATTAAGAACCACATCACTGTGATCGTAGAACTCGCATTTTCATCAACCACAGTTATAGAAATTAAATCATTTCTAATCGGGATATCAATTTCACAAAAATTCGCACACTCCAAAAAATCAATTATCTCAATTGATATCCACACACTCCAAAAAATCAATTATCTCAATTGATATCCCAAGGGGACATTTCTCATCGTACCGCAATTTATCAATCAATGTCTGGGACATCCTATCGAACCAATATCATAATCAAATGATATTATTCTTTGAATCAACACGTCATCACACCTCGCTTCAAAGAGGGGGGAAAATGTATACACCTAAAAATGGTCTGAAGATAATTAATTAAATAAGCAATTATTTAATTAATCCCCCTTCCTAATTTAATTGAATTCATTAGCAATTTGATTAAATTATCCCTTTCATCTACTTATTAATAAATCTAAGGATTTATTCATTAAGTTCATTCCATAGTCCCCTTTGATTAATTAATTCAAATTAATTAATCTTCCCCCTATTTCAATCAAATCTTCTAATCCCCCAATTAATTAAAACAAATCAATTTATGAGTTGTTGAGAATTAATTAGTCTTTTCCTATTATTTGAATTTTTAAATTCAAATTACCTACATGCCTCCTAACTTCTAACCACCTAACCTAACCATCCCTCTAACCTAACCCATTCCACCTAACCTTGGGTTTGTCTAACCCTATCCTATCTTGCACATTCTAACCTCCTTATCCTAACCTCTTATGGTGTGGATATTCTTCCCTTGAGACACGTGGCACTTTGGCCACATGTCTCCTCCCTTGGACACTTGCCCTCTCATGAGCAAGGTTCCTTGACACTTGTCACCATAGAGATGACAAGTGTCCCTTCCTCCAACCTCTTCTCCAACCTCCTCCAATTTCACCCTTGATATCTTCAGACTCAATCTTGACCGTTGATTCCTGCCACCTCATCCCTAGCCTTGGAAATCCTATAAATATCCCCCATTTTTGGAGCACAAAGGATCTCATCTTATTATCAATTTAGGCTTTGTTACTATAGGCATATCATTTTGAGCATCATTGTTATAGGCAATTGCATCTTAGATTTAGCTTAATTCGATCATTTTCTAGCATAATTGTTGAATCGTGTAGCTTAATCATCCATATCATTAGCTTAATTAGTCTCTTGGATCAATCTAGCATAATCAATCTCATCTTTGCATATCATTATCATTTCAAATCCTCCATCTAGGTGTAGTCAAGTCACTGGGATTGTTTATCCAGATCTGAGAGCAAATCCATACTCGCATCTCTTAGGAGGCGATAGATTGTTTTGTCATGGTTCATCTTTCATTTGCTTCTTATTTTCTAAGCATGATTGTAATGATCTATTGAGTGTTTGTGTTGCAGCTGCAGGTATCACACTTCACAAGCACGACAACTAGCAATATAGGCATCCATCATTAATGGAGCTCAAAAAGTGAATAAATTTCAAATGCAAGGAAAATCTAAACATACCCTTTTGGGTCTTAGTTTCCCAACACCCCATTTCCAACTTAAATTCATCAAAACATTCAATCCAAAATAATTTTGACATTATAACATTTCAAAACCCAATTTTTCTCAAATTTTCAAACAACAAATTCTATACACAATAAAATCAACTCATTCCAACTTGAAAAATACATATTTTCAGTGCACAATTCATTTGCAAGAAGTTTCAAATCAAAAGAGTAAGAAATGAGAGAGATATGAACAACCCTATGATGGACAAAGTCGTTGCATGTCACAATTCCTGCATCATTTACTCTTTATATATCAATTTAGGGTGTGTCTAAGGCTATTTGCAATAAGAAGGTGATTTGGGGAGACTACTGAAAATGATTTGCTTTGAGTATTTTTAGTGAGAAGCAACTCGGAGTGGTTAAAAACTCTTACCTATGAATTACTTATTGATCCTAATTCCTACTCAAACTTAAACCCTACTTAAATCACTCTATCCTAATCTAGAATTCGGTGTCACTAGTTTGCAAGATATTAAATATTGCTCTTTTACAAAATTAAAACTACACTATAATAACCGAAATCGAAACTAGATTACATTTGCAAGAATGAAAAATCCTAATAACTTTTGCAAGAAAGATATTCTAAACTATCACAGGAGAAAAATAATCAGTCCATCTTCCAGTATTCATTTAAATTTTGGGCAAGATGAAGCATTGCGTGAATCTACTGATTTTCCAATAAATGAAATAGAGTTAATTCTACTGAAACAGTGACAGTGATATGATTACAAGAAAGAAAACTAATGATTCCTTTTGCAAACAAAAATAACAAGTGATTCTACTAGATCAAAAGCTTCGAGTTTTCATTCAAATTATAGAGGAAAATTTACAAAACTAAATTCAAATTACAACAAAACTCGGAAGAATTGAGATAAATATTAAAATGGGGGTTAAATGAAAAACTACCCAACTTGGACTGTTATCCAAATCTTCAGCAATGTTCACGAATAAGAATTTAAACCCCCAAAATTCAAAACTCCAAAAAGAATTGAATGCAGAAATGATTCAAAAATAAAATGTGCATTCATTAATCAACAGAATAACCATTTGAAAAATAAAATGTGCATTCATTAATCAACAAAATAACCATTTGAAAAGTAAACATTTACGTCAGGTCATTATTTCTAAATCATTTCATAATTACATTGAATAAGCATAAGAAGTTATCAAAATTATCAGTTCCTAAGTGTCAGTTATCAACAAAATATCAAATTATTAAAGAACTCTTTTGTTAAATTATGAAATTATTGCAAATCCCCTTGACAGCTTGAAGATCTCCCAATTCCTATTCCAATGCATCTAATCTCATAGAAATCCATCAATAATCCAATTTTATCTCCAAATTCCAAAAAAAAGCATGGAGAGGGTTTTCTCAACCAAAAATTGGCTAAGTATGAAATGCACTCCTTTTTCCTTTATAAAAGCACATTACTATTCACTTTTGAAAATAGTTAAAATAACTAATTAACTAAAATGCATTTCTTACTTCCCAAATGACCCGATTTCACTAATCATGCAATTCTCATTAAAATGATCAAAAATACACTCTATTAAGCTCTTTTAAATATTATATAATCATTTACACTATATAATCCAATTTCATATTAAATCGCAGCTTAAATAGGCAAACACTTCGTTTTTAACCTCGATTAAACCTAGAAACCCCAAAACACACACTCAACATTATTTCATCATACAAAATCATCCAATATTTTATTTATTTCAATTAATCATAAATAACCAATAAATCACAAAATCACTATTTAAAACATAAACTTACATAAGAAGCAAAATTCATACGAAATGCATGTTAATACAATGACACTCTTTACAAGGGATTGACATAGGTTAGGGTTACCAAATGGCGCTAATTGGGGTATAATACGACTCTCAACATAAGCAAATCACACTCAATTGAGTACAACGGGCAAGTCTTAAGGGAGTTGACCAATGTGTCATCTCCAGTCAACCACTGTCGGGGCATGGTCAAACCTATGGAGCTAGGTGAAATCAATGCCATGTACATGCAATCACTTCATGCATGCATATAAATGATACGACTAAAATATCTAGTGCTTAACTAACAGGATTCTTATCATCTCATTCAATGTCATTGTAACCAATATAACAACTTTGTTAACTACTCGTCTAATCACCATCTAGAGTATGCAATTTGTAGTTCAAGCAAGCCTGTACACATACACAATATATGATTCGCATTCTAGAACAGGATCATTTAGCAATTAATATCAAATCTACTTACATCCTTTACTTACTGTATTCAACATCTAAAATATAGAATTAGTACCATAATACCTCCTTATTCGTAGTAGGGTTAGAGTGGTGTTACATCAAAGCTATCATTTCTTCATCCATAGAAAATTTTCCAAGGTTTTTCATAATCAATATCTAATGCCCCTTCTACAAATCTAGGTTCATCCATGTTAGTATTCAATGAAAAAAATGCATCTCCAATTATATGGTAAATATATTTTAGGAGGTTGTTTATGTCTTATAGACCTTAGAACAAGTTGAGTTGGAGGTTCTTTCTCCTCTTCTGAAGATTTAAAGTTGTATGGTCTCTCCTCAACTTATTGTCTATTTGGAAGTCTCAATTCAACTTTCTCAAGCGTAGCATGTAAATGAATCACGTCTTCCTATTTAGTTTGTTTTGGCTGCAATATAACATAAGGAAGTTTGGTTTCTCTGAAAATAACACTTCTACTAAATATTGTTGTTTGTGCTAAAGGATTCCAAATCTTGTATCCTTTCGCACCATAACTATACCTAATGAAGCTACATTTCACAAACTTATTCTCCAACTTTGTTCACTTTTCTTTTGGCACATGTGCATATGCCACACAACCAAAAACTCTAAGATGTCTCAATGAAGTCTTGTGAACCAACCTTGCCTCTATAGGCATTTTATCAACAAGAAACAATGTAGGAGACTTTTTAAATAGGTAGTAATCCATGGAAACTACTTCAACCTAAAACTTTTCTCCTAGATCAGCACCACTTAGCATACTTCTAGTCTTGTCCATTAGTGATGTGTTCATTCTTTTTGCAACTCCATTTTGCTGGGGAGGATAAAGATTTATCTTCTAGCTATGAATGCCACAGTATCAAAATCATTAGAGAAAAATTCAATACTATTATGTCCTCAAACATTTTATTTTCTTTCTAGTCTAAAACTCAACCATTGCTTTAAATCATTTAAAACAACTACAAACTTTAGATTTACTCTTTAGAAAATATGCTCATGACCTTCTACTATAATCATCAATAAAAGAAATTTAATATGTCGATTTTCCAACGGAGGGAACATCTACGAGACCAAATACATCAAAATGAATAAGATCCAACACACCACAAGGTTTGTGATAACTCAAGTAAAACTAAACATGGTTATGTCCTCCATTAACGTAATGCTCATAGAAACCAAAATCAAAAGTTACAACCATTCAAACCTTCAATGAGTTTTTTTATTTTTCAAGGTTCTTACACCCTTTTGTCCAATGTGACCAAGTCTCTAGTGCCCTAACATAGTCTTATTTGTAAGTAACTTTGATTCAGAAGAAAGAGCACCCTTAGGTAAACCATGGCCATTTACTGAAGATTAAATCCTCACCTCTTCCGATGAAGTGTCCATTGATTTTATTTTCCAATAGTGTATGCATCTAGCTTATACAATGTGCCAAATATAACACCTCTAGCAATCACCATAGCACCTATAACCATTTTTCATCCTACATCATAAAATACTAGATCGGCACACCTACATCTATTAGTTTACTTATGGACAAAAAAATTGTGTTAATCCAAGGATATGCAACACACCATTGGTCTTTTATATTCTACCATCAGGAAACTTGATTTTAACTTTACCATGGCCAACAATATTTAACAGAGAATCATCACCCAACTACACCTTACTTCCATTAAATTATTCATATTCAAAAAACCAATCTTTATAAGAGGCCATATGAAAAGATGAATCTAAGTCAATTAACCCTGCATCATTACCTACATGGGTGGCCAAAGTTGCAATGAACACATCACCGTATTCCTTCTCAGAATCAGAATTAAAATCAAATTTCTTATTTTTTGTTCTTTTCTTCTTTGCACTCCTTATGAACGTGTCCAAGCTCAATGTGATTCTAATAAATAAATTTGGACTTTCCAGAAGATGTAGAACTCTTCTTGGACTCGGATTTATCACATTTCTCAATCTTCTTTCCTTTTTTATTAGGTATTTCATGAACATTTAGGGCCTCCTTAGAATTGATGGATACCTTCCTCCTCATCTCTTTGTTGGAAGATGAATTACTCTGAGAGGAGGGATGAATGTGCAATTTTAAATTTTTAACTCAATATGCAATGTAAATGATGACCTTGAGGTAACTTAGTGAAATGTGTGGTTGCAATGAGAATCTTTGGCAACATTGAACTTTAAAATAAAGTAACAGATTGAACCATGTTAAAGCGTGATATTAATTGTTCATATTAGACTGATTGAACAATTTCTTTAAATGATTTGTTTTCACAAGACTTTATGCAAACATTTTTGAGTATTTTATAACAGCAACTTATAACAGAATGTAATGAATAAAGAAAGTATCAAAGCATCACATTAATGAACATATGAACATGAACTTTTGGGCACGTAGATTGAAACACAGATGCACACAAATTACCACATAACACAATATTTTTCCTTAGTGGAAAAACCCTCCTGGGGTACAAAAAAACCACTCGTAAAATTGTCCTTTTATTCATTCAAAGAGCACCAACTCAACACCTAAACTCAGAAGCACCAGCTCCCTTACAAAAAAATTCTCAATAATCAATGTAGACTATTAGGATCTTGAAACTACAATTGATTGTTGCAATCAAAAAACCTTAACAGTGTACAAAATAATAATCTACTTTATAGCCCATTACAATATGTATTGTGTATGCCAATACCAAATTATGAAAACTCTAAAATCTGAAACTATTCTATATATAGAATCAGAGAAATACAATAATCTCAACGCACTTATTTGAAATACAAGAGAATGTCTTCTTCAGAAACTTATTTCAATTTTCAAAATTTGCCTTGTCATATAAACCCGTGTAATAGAATAATGGCAAAGAGCCATTCCTTTATATCATAGAAAGAATGAAAACCCTTATTGGAAGAGTTCGAAACCGGTGAGTTAACATTCGGGTAAACAAAAACTAAAGAATATAGTTACCCTTAACTGCTTTTGCATTTCCTTTCAAAAAAAAACAAATCAAAACAATAAGCAGAGCTATTTCCTTATTACGAAATACTTTTCCAACTGAAGAAGGAAAAAAACCGTTTGCATTTCCATTTTAAAATGACAGAGATATTGTCAAGATTTTACCTCTTTTATGTCGGCCAAATGTCAAAAAGAAACCACATAGTAACTGTCAGAAATATATACCTTCATCTCCAACTCGATCGAGTCAACATCTACTACACTATCCTATCCTTGTATTCAGCTAGCCTCAACAAAATGTCGCCATGATAGCCATATAGTTATGCACTGTGAGTAATGGCGGCTAGGGTTTCAAAACCCTTTGCAAACAAAATGATAACAATGCTGCCCTATTTCCCTTTGCAAAGTTTTGAGTACTTTCCCAAAACAAATAATCACTTCAAGTCGGGTAAATGATAGATACTATCATTTCAAAAAAATGTGAATATCAATATATCACTGACATAATGATTGCCAGATCGATTGCCAAATAATACTATCCATATCTATGTCATTGTCCACGTGACTAATAGAATGATTAAGTCATCATTTAAACCAAATTGTCAAGTCGACAAGCTCGACATAATTATAATACCAATTATACTGACTGTCCACAACAAAAAGTCATGTGATATATAATAATATGTTAGTCATAAAAGGCCAAATACCACATAAAGTCAATTGTCCCGGTGTCACTTTGACTATCCAAGTCAAGTGTCAAGTAAGCATAGTAAAACATGTGACAAGTCAAATGAATGCCACGATTGTCCAAGTAATTTCAATAAAATGAGCATGTCGCTATATAAGCCAAAGCACCAAGTGCTAAGTAAAGACCCAATGCATAATATAAATGACATTGCATTCTAATACTCAATAGTGCCCAGTAGAGCGAAGATATACCAAATATGAAACCCAATCATATGATAGTATTGTGAGCTATATAAACCATGGTCTATAGATACCATCAAAGTCCAAGTGAATGATAAAGCCATTTAAACAAAAATTCAAAAAGCGTAGTATATATAAATATAGCCTTCAACTGAGAAACTATCACATGTATGGGCCTCTTCAGAAACAAGTGATTTTTGAGATTCAAGCATGCCAGTATGAATACTACTCATATGTCATTGAAACAACCTGAATATCAATACAACATGTACATCCACGATGAACATAAATAAAAAAATTATATCACCTGAAGATCAACACCTGCAAAGAGAGTAACCCTTGGCTGCACATGAACCAAACTGATCAATACAACCAATACACACCAAATCTGAAAGTGAACCAAAACCAAAGCATTATCCAGAATATTGAAACCAAGTTTGTCACATTGAACTGAATATTCCAAGTATGCCAAAGTGAACCAAATGTCAATCAAAGTGTGTCATGAACTAAACTATGCCATGAGGCATAAGAACAATTAGTTTTGACATCAAGGACAAATATGCCACAAAAAGAGAAAGTCAACAAACTCCCCCTTTGTCCTTGATGGCAAAAAATTGAGCCATCTGAACCAAAACAACATATTTTTGTAAGGAAGTCAAGTAGCGGAACAAATTCCTATGCTAGCCTTGAGAGGAGGGTAATGAAAACCTCTACAAATCATCACAACAGTTACAGAATATAGAAATACTCATAAACAACATTCATACCACAACACAGTGATTTGCGTGGGGAAAACCCTTTCGAGAGAAAAAAAACCCACACTCCAAAAGCCACCCAATATATTATTCAGCAATCAAAACAGATTACAATATACTTGCAGAGCAATTTCTTCATAGGAGTACCACTAATCAGAGACTCGGAGGTAACTCAATAGCCATAAGACTCTTACACACAACATCTATCTCACGCACCTCATATATAGGAGATACAATACAAGAAACTGTCAAATGGTATTTACAAAACCATGGGCTAAAACCACCCAATAAGGTGTAGCCGACCTTATCTCCCTTCTAGATGCCCTTTGACATGTTAAAACACACATCAACACGTGTCCCTCCCTTTTACAGCTCATTTATGTGTCTAATACAAATTATATTTCCTATTTCGGGAATACAAACTTCCGAAGGTCATAACTTGCGAACCATGTGTCCGATTGACGAACCGTTTGAAGCGTTGAAATGCTCGCAAAGTGCTATATTGCCTTATAAATTTCTATGCCATTTACACCAACTTTTTCAGGGCATTTTGGAGGGTCTAAAGTCCCCAATATAAAGTTTAAACCTTTAATTGCACCCCTCCAAAACAGAAACTTTAATATCTTCAAAAATAGTTGTGATCTTGTGACGAAACTTTACCAGCATGCTTATCTAACCAACCAGAAGCTTTTGGGATAATTTCGCACCATTTAGTGCTCAAATGAAAACTTACTATAAATAGTAACCTCATGTAAATGCAAGATTGAGACACCATTTTCTCAACAAATCTCCCACTTGTTGAACACCTTGCAAGAGCAAAGGGAGTATCAACACACTGAATCAATTGCTAGGGGTCATGAAGCCCATAGATTCCAAACAACATCTTAACTTATTTGTGCTCACAGCCTTAGTTAAAGAATCTGCAACATTCATCAAAGTTTCTACCTTAACCAGCTTCACCATGCCATCTTCGACCATATCTCTAACAAAATGATACTGAACATCAATGTGCTTGGTCTCGGCATGAAATGTCGGGTTCTTAGCTAGGAAGATTGCACTCTGACTATCACAATAAATTGTCACAACTCTTTGTTTTATTCCAATATATGAACATAGTCTCTTAATCCAAATGGCTTCTTAACAAGCATGAGTAGCTGCCATATACTCTGCTTCAGTAGTGGACAAAGCAACCACGGCCTATCGCTTACTCATCCAACTAATTGCACCACCAAATAAAGTAAACACTTAAGCATTCGTGGATCTTCTTATATCAATGTCACCTACCTAGTTTGAATCCACATAACCATGAATATCAAGGGAAATGATGTCTCCAACTAAATTACCATGATAAAACAAAGAATACTCTGAGGTACCCTTCAAATATCTGAACACTCTTTTGACTGCATCCCAATGAACTCTACCAGGATTAGACATAAATCTGGAAAGAAGTCCCACTGCTTGGGCAATGTCTGGTCTAGTGCAGACCATAGCATACATCAAACTTCCAACTGCACTCTGGTAAGGCACTCTGCTCATGTCTTCCATCTTTGATGGGGATGTAAGACAATCTGCAACAGATAATTTTGTTCCAACTATAAAAGGAACACACAATGGTCTGCAATCCTGCATGTTGAACGTTTGTAACACTGAATTCACATACTTACTCTAGACTAGGCATAGCTTTCTGTTCTCTCTATCTCTTCTAATTTCCATCCCAAGAATGTGCTTTGCTGCACCAAGATCTTTCATTTTAAATTTAGCAGTGAGCTGAGACTTTGGTTCTAAAATCATACCTTTCCCTTTACCAATGAATAACATATCATTAGCATACAATGCAATGTACAGGAAATGATCACCATCAAATTTATAATAAACATAGTGATCTGATTTAGAATGCTCAAATATCAAACTCAACATATACGTATCAAATTTCTGGTGCCACATCCTAGGACTCTGTTTGAGGCCATACAGGGATTTCTTTAATTTACAGACTAAATTACTTTTACCTTTTACCAAATAGTGCTCTGGTTGTGTCATATAAATATCCTCCTCCAAATCACCATGAAGGAAAGCAGTTTTCACATCCATTCGCTCAACCTCTAAATCGTAAGCAGTGGCAATAGAAAGCAAAAATCTAATGGATGTCATTTTTGTAATAGGAGAAAATATCTCACCATAATCAACACCCTCAACCTAAGAGTAGCCTTTTGCAACCAACCTTGCTTTATACTTATCAATGCTTCCATCTGAACCAATATTTTTCTTGAACACCCATTTGCAACCAATAGGCTTCCATCCTTTAGGAAATGGTACAAGATCCCATGTATCATTCTTTTTCAAAGATGTCATTTCTTCTTCCATAGCAGTCTTCCAGGATTCTCCATCGTTCATACCTAATGCCTCTTCTACAGATTTTGGTTCATCCAAATTAGTATTCAAAGCAAAAATACATCTCCAATCATCAGGTGAATACCTTTTAGGTGGTTGTCTATGTCATGTAGACCTTCGAACAAGCTAAGTTGGAGGTTCATCCTCATCTTCTAAAGATTTAGAGCTAGAAGAGCTCTCCTCAACTTCTTGCCTATCTAGGGGTCTCGATTCAACTCTTTTAGGTGTAGAAGGAAATTGAATCACATCTTCCTTTTTAGTTTGTCATTGCTGCAATGTAACAGAAGGAGACTTAATTTCTCTAAAAATAACACTTCTACTATGAATTACCTTTTGTGCAATAGGTCCCCAAATCTTGTATCCTTTCACACCACAACTATACCCGATGAAGATATATTTCACAACCTTGTTCTCCAACTTTGTCTGCTTCTCCTTTGGCACATGTGCATATGCCTCACAACCAAAAACTCTAAGATGTCTCAATGAAGGCTTGTGACCCGACCATGCTTCCATAGGTGTTTTATCAACAAGGGTTGAAGTAAGAGACTTGTTAATTAGGTAGCAAGCAGTGGCAACAGCTTCAACCCAAAACTTTTGTTATAGATTAGCACCACTCAGCATACTCCTAGCCTTCTCCATCAGTGTCCTGTTCATTCTTTCTGCAACTCCATTCTATTGTGGAGAATATGGAGTTGTCTTCTATCTATTAATGCCACTATCTTTACAGAATCTATCAAAATCATTAGAGAAAAATTCACCGTCATTGTCAGTCCTCAAACATTTAATTTTATTTCCAGTCTGCAACTCAACCATTGCCTTAAATTCTTTAAATCGACTAAAAACTTCAGATCTACTCTTTAGAAAATATACCCATGTCCTTCTACTAAAATCATCAATAAATGAAACATAATATATGGATTTTCCAATCGAAGGAACATCTATAGGACCAAACACATCAGAATGAAAAAGATCCAAAACACCACAAGTTTTATGAGAACTCAAGTAAAACTGAACGCGGTTTTGTTTTCCATAAATGCAATGCTCACTAAAATCAAAATCAAGTTTACAATCAATCAAACCTTCAACAAGGTTTTTTATTTTTCAAGGTCCTTAAACCCTTTTCTCCAATGTGGCCAAGCCTCTGGATCCATAACATAGTCTTCTTTGCAAGTAACTTTGCTTCAGAAGAAAGAGCACCCTTAGGTACCCAAAACCCATTTCCATCTGTTGAAGGTGAAACCCTCAAATCTTCCACAGATTTACTTTTTACAGAAGCGCTATTACACTCAACAGTGTATGCATCTAGCTTATACAAAGTTGTGAACCTGATACCTCTAGCAATTACCATAGCACCCTTAATCATCTTACATCCTACTTCAAAAAAGACTACCTGCACACCTGCATCTATCAGTTTTCTCACATATAACAGATTTTATTTTAAACCAAGGATATGCAGTACACCATTAATCCTTTTTATTCTACCATCAGAAAACTTGATTCTAACTTTACCTCGACAACCAATGTATAAATGCACGAATCATCACCCAAGTACACCTTACCTCCATTAAATTCTTCATATTCAGAAAACCAATCTCTATTGGCAGTCATATGAAAATGCACCTGAGTCAATTAACCAAGCATCATTGTCACCAAAGCTGCAATAAATGCATTACCATCTTCCTTCTTGGACTCAGAATCAAAATCAATCTTCTTCTTTTTCTTCTTCTTTTTCTTCTTTGCAGTCCATACGGATGTGACCCAGTTTACCGCAATTCCAGCAAATGACTTTGGACTTTCCAGGAGATTTTGATCTCCCTCTCGATTTGGACTTATCGTGTTTCTCATTCTTCTTGCCTTTCTCCTTAGGTCTTCCATGAACAGTTTGGGCTTCCTTTGAACTCAGGGATACCTTCCTCCACATCTCTTCACCAAGTAGGGCACCCACCACATCTTCAGACTTCAAAACAACAGAAATACTACTGATAGCCATAATAAGAGAATCTCACAAATTAGGCAAGAACAAAGAAAGATCTAGCATTTCTCCTCTTCGTTCATCTTAACATCGACATATACTAATTGAGCCACTAACATATTGTGTTCTTCTAGGTGGTCTACAATTCCTCCACCCTCTTCCATATTCAAGGAATACAATTTCTTCCTTGAGAAAATCTGATTTAATAAAGATTTTGTTTGATACATTTCACCAAGCTTAGTCCATAGCTTCTTTGCAGAGTTTTCTACATGGACATTGATCAGAATAGAGTTTTTCAGGCACAGTCTAATTAGACCCTTGGCTTTTCATTCCATAACATCATATTGAGTTTTCACATTAGGATCTGAGGTCCTTCAGACATTCGTATCAACAGCATCCCATAGATCTCAATCTATTAGCAGATCTCCATCTTCAGCTTCCACATCTCAAAATTTATTCCATTAAATTTCTCCACCTCTATTTTCCCTAACAAACTTGCCATCTTAAAATTCCTGCAACAAGATCAAAAACTATCTTTTGCAAAAGCTCCCACTCAAATTTGGATTAGTTCAAAAAACCCAACAACCCACAACTGAAACCAAAGGTGATCAAGCTCTGATACCACTTGTAGGGAAGTCAAGTAGCGGAACAACTTCCTACACTAACCTTGAGAGGAGGGTAATGTAAAAAATTTTACAGATCATCACAACAGTTATAGAAAATATAAATACTCATAAATAACATTCATACCACAACACAGTAATTTACGTGGGGAAAACCCTTTTGGGAGAAAAACCCCACACTCCAAAAGTCGTCCAATATATTATTCACCAATCAAAACATATTAAAATATACTTGAAGAGAAATATCTTCATAGGAGTACCACTAATCATAGACTTGAAGGTAACTCAATAGTCATAAGACTCTTACACACAACCTCTATCTCACGCACCTCATATATAGGAGATACAATACAAGAAACCGTCAAACGATATAACAAAACCATGGGCGAAAACCACCCAGTAAGGTGTAGTTGACCTTATCTCCCTTCTAGATGCCCTATGACATGTTAAAACATACATCAACATGTGTCCCTCCCTTTTACAGCTCATTTATGTGTCTGATACAAATTATATTTCCTATTTCAGGAGTACAAACTTCTGCAGGCCATAACTTGCAAACCGTGTGTCTAATTGACAAACCGTTTTGAAGCGTCGGAAAGCTCGCGAAGTGCTATATTGCCTTATAAATTTCTACACCATTCATGCCAACTTTTCAGGTCATTTTGGAGGGTCTAAATTCCCCAAAATTAAGTTTAAACCTTTAATTGCACCCCTCCAAAACAGAAACTTTAATATCTTCAAAACTAGTTGTGATCTTGTGATGAAACTTTACTAGAATGCTTATCTAACTAGCCAAAAGCTTATGGGATAATTTCGCACCATTTCATTCTTACATGAAAACTTACTATAAATAGTAACATCATGTAAATGCAAGGTTGAGACACCATTTTCCCATCATCACAAGGACAAAGGAAGAGCCTATCAAATGCCATGAAATGTTAACGAACCGATTACAGATAGATCAAGGAAGCTACAAAAAGAACCAAATTAAGCAACATCAAGTTGCGAACAGAGCTAAAAAGCTCCCCCTGAATCCATGATAGAGAATTATTGAAGTAAGGATTGAGAGATAACTCGCAATCGAAAGTGAAGCCTTTCAAAAACTTCCTTAGCCAAAGGCTTCGTGAAAATATCGGCAACCTATGCTTGAGTAGAAACATATTGCATTGATACTTCATTAGCAAGCACTTGTTCACAAATAAAATGAAATTTGATAGCAATGTGCTTTGTTCTAGAGTGCATAATAGGATTCTTTGATAAACTAATAGCACTAGTGTTATCACAAAAAATTGAAACTGGTTTTTCAACAACAATAACCATATCAGAAAGACTTTAAGCCATCCAAAGTAGTTGAGTACAACAAGATGTAGCAGCATTTTCTGCTTCTGTTGTAGAAAGTGAAACAAAATCTTATTTCTTGTTATGCCATGCCACAAGACAATCACCAAGAAAAAATGTAGCACCACTTGTGATTTTTCTATCATCTAGACAACCAGCCCAATCAACATCAGTAAATATCATTAAAGTTAAGTTATTACTTCTAGGATACCAAAGGCCAAAATCAAGAGTACCCTAAATGTACTTAAATATTCTTTTAATAGTTGTAAGATGTGACTGCTTAGGAGCATATTGGAAGCGATAAACCATACAAACTGCTTGCATCAAATCAGGTCTAGATGCAGTCAACTACAATAAGTTGCCTATCATAGACCGATACTTAGATTGATTTACATCAGGTGAATCATCAACTTTAGAAATTTTACAACCTGTAACCATAGGAGTTCTCACAGCACGACAATCATCCATCTAAAATATTTTAAGCATTTCCTTAGCATACTTAGTTTGAGACAGAAAAATGCCATGTTCAAGTTGAGAAACATGAAGGCCAATAAAAAATGTCAACTCACCTAACATGGACATTTCAAATTTTGATTCCATGATTTTAGAAAACTCTTTAGATAAAGAATCATTATTACATCCAAAGATAATGTCATCAACACAAATTACAACAACCAAGATATCATTACCTTCCATTTTAACATAGAGGTTGTTGTCCACACCACCTCTTGTGAAACCATTTGCTCTCAAATGTGAGTTCAGCCTTGAATACCAAGCTCTAGGAACTTGTTTTAGACTATACAAGGCCTTTTTCAACCTATAAACATGAGTAGGCTTGTCTTGTGTAGCAAACCCTTCAAGTTGTTCCATATAGACTTCCTCATCAAGGTATCCATTTAAAAAAGCAATTTTGACATCCATTTGATAAACTTATAGAATTCTTGAAACGCGAATATGCCAGAAATATTCTAATGGATTTCATTCTAGCAACAGGTATATAAGTTTCACCAAAAACTATGCCTTCCTATTGTGCATAGCCTTTGCACACAAATCATGTCTTGTTTCTAATAACTTTACCACATTCATCTAGTTTATTTCTGAACACCCACTTTCCACCAATGACATTCTTGTCATCAAGTCTTGGGACTAATTCCCAAGTCTTATTCTTTTCAATTTGTCTGATTTCTTCTTGCATTGCTTTCAACCAACATTCATCATTCAATGTTTCATTGCATGTCTTGGGTTCAAACTCAGTTACTAAAAAAAAACGTTCAGCCATTTGAGCTTGTTCCTCAAGTTTTGCTTTCCTTCATGTTAAGACTCCTGCATTTCTATCCTTGATAATCTAATCTTGAGGATGATTTTTGACAACAATTCTAGAGGGTGTTTTTGAAGGTGTTACTACTTTAGAGCTTGAGACATCCTCCTGTTGAGTATCATCTTCTTCAACAGATTTAGGAGATCTGTCAAGATCTACTATAGGTTCCTCCTGAACATCCTGCACATCATCATCATCTAGAAGCAAATTTTCATCAAACTTGACATTAACAGATTGAACAATCTTATTTAGCCTCTTATTGAAATATTTATAGGCTTTGCTATGTGTAGAGTATCCTAAAAAGATACCTTTGTTTGATTTAACTTGAAAGTTGCCTACATTTTCATCATCTCTTTTAATAAAGCATTTACAACCAGAAATTTTGAAGTATTTAATAGAGGTAGATTTACCATACCATAGCAAATATGGAGTGAAATTGGATTTCACGCTTATTTGCACTTTGTTCAAAATATAAACAGCCATATGAAAAGCTTCTTTCCAATACATATCGGGTAGTTTGGCTTCATCTAGCATTGTTCTTGCCTTTTCTTTTACTGTTTTTTTTTTCCTTTCGACAACCCCATTTTGTTGAGGTGTCTTAGCAGCAGCATACTCCCTTTTTATGCCATGTTTCTCACAGTAATCAATGAATTCTTGAGAGGTAAACTCACCTCCTTTATCTGATCTCAAAAAGTTTTAAATTGAATTCTCTATCAACCATTTTATGAAATATTTTAAACCTTTCAAAGGCCTCAGACTTATGTCTGAGAAATGTTACCCAAACAATTCTTGTGTAGTCATCTATAAATAACATGAAATACTTCTTTCCATTTATTGACCTTGTCTTGGTAGGACCACATAAATCAGTGTGTACAAGCTGCAAAGGTTTAGTTGAAGAATGTTCCTTAGATTTGAAGCTCACCTTTGTTTTCTTTCCTTTTAGACATTCCTTGCAAACAGCATTTTCAGGTTTTCTTAGCACAAGTAAACATCTCACATTCTTGTTTTTACTGATTCTAACCAAATTGTCAAAGTTTACATTTCCTAATCATTTGTGTCATAACCAGTTTTATTCAACTTGAACCATAAGGCACATGCCTTCATTGCTTTCATGATTAGAAGAGTCAAGTAGATTGTAAATATTGCCATGTGTTCTTAATCCAGTTGCAATTGTTCTACCAGATTTGTTCTTGATTGCATATCCTTGTGAATTGAATGAAACATTGTAGCCATTATCATGGATTTGACTAACACTTAAAAGATTGTGTTTAAGGCCTTCTACATAATACACAACATGAATAGGTGTGTCATCATTTAGAAGCAAAGAGCCTTTACCTTTTATCTGTATTCTTGAGTTATCACCAAACTTCACAAATCCATCAACATAATCTTCAATTTTTAAAAACTTGTCCTTGTCTCTTGTCATGTGGTTGGAACAACCACTATCCACCACCCATAATGCCTTCTTATTGGAGAGAAAAGTAGTTTTAACAAGCATGGATTGTTCTATGCTTGGAACAACCTTGGGTCTCCAAACCTTCTCTGTAATTTGTTTATTTTGTTTGCATTGTTTGGATGTGTGAGCAATAGTATTGCATTTGAAACATTTGATTGAGATTGGAAAGACAAAGAATTGTTTGTGACCAAACCTTGGTGTTCCAGGCATCATAAATCTACAATTGCTCACTTTGTGTCCAAATTTATTGCAAAAGAAGCAATAGCCATAGAAAAGGGCATTAAACCTGAAATTGTTTCGTTTATGCTCAAATGACTGCTCCTTACCATCTGCCTTAAAGTTCTGATTTGAAGTTTGTGAACATTCACCAGTGTCAAAACCTACACCAGTCATGTCTTTATGTTTTTTTTGTTTCCCAAGGATATCATTCAAGTGAATAGTTCTTTCATATTCTTCAACTTACTTTTTAAGAGAAGTAACTTGTTCAAGTGTTTGAATCTCTTTATCTTTATCAGCAAGAACTGATTTGAGATTATCCACAACTCTTTTAGAGTCATCAAGTTCAATTTGCAAAGATGTAATCATCTTATTTGGGCTTAGCTCTTGAGAAGCAATTTGTTTCATTAATTTTTTTTATTTCTTGTAGGGCACAAAGCAATTCACCCTCAAGATTTATTTCACAATTTTCTAGATCAAATTGATTGTTTGCTTGACTATCTGTTTGATTGTTTGAAGTTTTTTTAATATTAACTTTAACCATGAACAAAGTTTCATCTTCATCACCTAAGGAATCATCTGAATCTGCATTTGAGTCTTCTTTGCTAAATAGACTCTTTTTCTTTTTGAAGTTATTGAAGTTAAACTTCTTCTTAGGGGTAAAAAATATTTTATTATATTGCTTTTATATTTTATCATCATCATTGACTTGATCAACATAGGGACAATGAGTTGCAAAATGACCAGCCTCACCATAGTTAAAACACTTGAGTGGCATTTTTCCTTTATATTTATTTTTTAGCTTTCTCACAAGAAGTGCTTCTAATGAATCGGGCAATTCTTATTCACTATCTAAATCCTCTTTCTTTTCTGTCTTAAAGGCAGTTTCTTTCGATGTTGAACTAGTGTTTTCAATTTTGCTTGTTCTCATTTCAAATGCAATTAATGTTCCTTGAAGATCATATAAGGTAAGATTCTTAAAGTTTTTCTTTTCTTCAAGGGCTGAAACTTTGGTTTCATATTTAGGCAGTAAGGTTCTAATGACCTTCTTAACAATGGTGAACTCATTCACTTCTTCACCTAATCATTTCATACCATTAACAACTTCATCTATTCTCAAGAAATATTCAGCAAACTTTTTCATCATCTTTCATTTTCATTTCCTCAAACTGAGTTTTGAGGGTAAGAATCTTTGACTGTTTAACCTTGTCATTTCCTTGATAGATATTTTCAATTTTTCCCCAAATCTCCTTAGCAAATTTGCACTGCATGACTTTAACAAAGACATCTTTAGTTAGATCGCACAGAAGAGCATGTTTAGCTCTAGCATTAGTTTCATATTTTTTCTTTTCACCAGGATCAATAGGTATAGTGTCTGGTACACTATACCCATCTTGAACTATTCTCCAAACATCAAGCTCTATTGAAACCGGATATGTTTCCATTCTGATTTTCTAGAACACATAATTTGTTCCGTCAAATAGTGGAGCTCTAGTAATAGAGGTACCTTCTTGCACATGTAACATAATGACAGACTTCCAAGACCAGAATCAATCCTAGGTGGTTAAACCTAATGCAGGACCCTACTCTCTGATATCAATTGTTGGAAGATGAATTACTCTGAGAGGGGGGGTGAATCAGAGTAATATGCAATTTTAAATTTTTATTTGGATATGCAATGTAAATGATGACCTTGAGGCAACTTAGTGAAATGTGTGGTTGCAATGAGAATCTTTAGCAACATTGAACTTTAAAATAAAGTAATAGATTGAACCATGTTAAAGCATGATATTAATTGTTCATATTAGACTGATTGAACAATTTCTTTAAATTCTTTGTTTTCACAAGACTTTATGTAAACATTATGAGTATTTTATAACAACAACTTATAACAGAATGTAATGAATAAATAAAGTATCACAGCATCACATTAATGAACATATGAACATGAACTTTTGAGCACGTAGACTGAAACACAAATGCACACAAATTACCACATATCACAATATTTTTCTTGAGTGGAAAAACCCTCATGGGGTATAAAAAAACACTCGTAAAATTGTCCTTTATTCATTCAAAGAGCACCAACTCGGTAACAATGGTGGAACACCAACTCAACACCTAAACTCAGAAGCGCCAACTTCCATAGGAGCACCAACTCCCTTACAAAAAGTTTCTCAATAATGAATGTATACTAATAGGATCTTGTAACTGCAGTTAATTTTTGCAATCACAAAACCTTAACAGTGTACAAAAGAATAATCTTCTTTATATTCCATTACGATATATACTGTGTATGCCAGTACCAAATTATGAAAACTCTAAAATCTGAAAGTATTCTCTGTATACAATCAAAGAAATACAATAATCTCAACACACTTATTTGAAATACAAGAGAATGTCTTCTTCAGAAACTTGTTTCAATTTTCAAAAATCTGCTCTGTCATATAAACTCGTGTAACATAATAATGGCAAAGAGCCAATCATTTATATCATAGAAAGAATGAAAACCCTTATTGGAAGAGTTCAAAACCGGTGAGTTAACATTCGAGTAAACAAAAAGTGAAGAATATAGTTACCCTTAACTGCTTTTGCATTTCCTTTCAAAAAAACAAATCAAAACAATAAGCAGACTTATTTGCTTATTACAAAATACTTTTCCAACTGAAGAAGGAAAAAAATTGTTTGCATTTCTATTTTGAAATGACAGAGATATTGTCAAGATTTTACCTCTTTTATGTCAGCCAAATGTCAAAAATAAACCACATAGTAACTATCAGAAATACCTTCATCTCCAGCTTGACCGAGTCAATATCTACTACACTATCCTTTCCTTGTATTCAGCTAGCCTCAACAAAATGTCGCCATGATAACCATACAGCTTTGCAATGTGAGTAATGGCGGCTAGGGTTTCAAAACCCTTTCCAAACAAAATGATAGCAATGCTGCCCTATTTCCCTTTGCAAAGTTTTGAGTACTTTTCCAAAACAAATAATCACTTCAAGTCCAGTAAATGATAGATAATATCATTTTTTTTAAACATGAATATCAACATATCACCAACATAATGATTTCCAGATCGATTGCCAACTAATATTGTCCATATCTATGTCACTGTCCACGTGACTAACAGAATGATTGAGTCATCATTTAAGCCAAATTGCCAAGTCGACAAGCTCAACATAATTATAGATTACTCAATATACTAATTGTCCACAACAAAAAGTCATGTGATATATAATAAT
The DNA here is from genome assembly GCF_030272615.1 of Cryptomeria japonica. Taxonomy (NCBI): domain Eukaryota; kingdom Viridiplantae; phylum Streptophyta; class Pinopsida; order Cupressales; family Cupressaceae; genus Cryptomeria; species Cryptomeria japonica. Next base: position 543,495,095 of record NC_081409.1, read on the forward strand.
ACATTAGTCATAAAAGGCCAACTACCACATAAAGCCGATTGTCCCAGTGTCACTTTGACTATCCAAGTCAAGTGTCAAGTAAGCATAGTAAAACATGTGACAACTCAAATGAATGCCATGGTTATCCAAGTAATTTCAATCAAATGAGCATGTCGCTATATAAGCCAAAGCACCAAGTGCTAAGTAAAGACCCGATGCATAATATAAATGACATTGCATTGTAATAATCAATAGTGCCCGGTAGAATGAAGATAGACCAAATATGAAACCTGATCATATGACAGTATTGTGAGCTATATAAACCATGGTCTATAGATACCATCAAATTCCAAGTGAATGATAAATCCATGTAAACAAAAGTCAACAAGTGTAGTATATATAAATATAGCCTTCAAAAGAGAAACTATCGCCTATATGGGTCTCTTCAAAAACAAGTGACTGTTGAGAGTTAAACATGCCAGTATGAATACTAGTCATATTTCATTGAAACGACTTGAATGTCAATACAACATGTACATCTACAATGAACATAAATAAAAAATGATATCACTTAAAGATCAACACCTACAAAGAGAGTAACCCTTTTCTGCACATGAACCAAATTGATCAGTACAATCAATACACATCAAATCTGAAAGTGAAACAAAACCAAAGCATTATCCAGAATACTGAAACCAAGTGTGTCACATTGAACTGAATATGCCAAGTATGCCAAAGTGAACCAAATGTCAATCAAAGTGTGCCATGAACCAAAGTATGCCATAAGGCATAAGAACAATCAGTTTTGACATCAAGGACAAATATGCCACAAAAAGAGAAAGTCAACACTCTTAAGAAATAAAAGAACCCACCACATATTTAGTCTTTAAAATAATAGAGTTATTGTCAATAGCCATAAAATGTGGTATTTCTCCTCCTTATCCATCTTGACACAAATATATACCAATTGATCCACCAACACATTGAATTCTTCCATGTGGTCTATAATTCTTCCACCCTCTTCCATTCTCAAGGAATACAATTTATTCCTCAAGAAAATTTTGTTCACTAAATATTTGGCTTGGTACATCTCACCAAATTTATTCCATATTTATTTTCTAGAGTACTCATCAAGGACACTAATTAAAATAGAGTTTTTCAAGCACAACATAATTAGACCCTTGGTTTTACAGTCCATAACGTCATATTGAGAAAACAAAGTAGGATTAATAGGTCTAAAGACATTCTCATAAATAGCATCCCACAGATCTTGATCTATTAATAGATATGTCATCTTTATCTTGCACATCTTAAAAAAAATCCATAAAATTTCCCAACCTCCATTCTCCCTGATGAACTGGCCATGTGAAAATTCCTGCAAGAAGATCTAAAAGTATCTTCTACACATAATCCCACTCAAATCTAGACTGGTTCAAAAAACCAACAACCCACAACTAAAACCAAAGGTGATCAAGTTGTGATACCACTAGAAAGTAAATTAAGGTGTAGAACGCCTTTCTACACTAATCTTGAGATGACACTCATGAAAAAATATTTTATATCTCTACAATAGTTATAGAAACTTAATAGAAATAAACATAAATAGCATGAATACCATAACACAATGATTTATGTGGTAAAAAAAAATCAAGAGAAAAACCCAACACTTCAAAAAAACATCCAATATATTATTCAAAAATCAAAACAAATTACAATATACTTGCAGAGCAAGCTTCTCCTAGGAGTATCACCAACAAAGATCCAAAGGCAGCTCAAAAGGTATCAAACTCTTATAATACATCACAATACATAGTCGAGATTCAATGCCCTCATTAAATAGGGTTTCCTTCTAGGGAAATCAAAGAACACATAATATCCACTTTTAAATTTGTTTTTAATTAAGGTAAAAGCAGGTTTTGAAGGGGCCCCGAAACCCTTTACAAGCAGAACTTAAACAGTAGAAGCAAAGAGATACAAAAAGGAACAGACCATCGAAAAGCCAATACAAAACCAAAGAAAACCAGAAAAAGCCCCACAAAGCCAGCAAGCCAGCCGGACTCCAAGAGAGAAACTAGTTGATTTTTTCCAGGGCATTCGCCAAGGTGTTCCTAATTTCATGCAACTCTTTGATGTTATCCCTGAGAGTAGGGAGATCCTTTGCAGAAGCAGCCACAGCTTTCTTGACACTAGCCCTGGTCCTTTTCACAGCGCCAACAACTGGAGTAACTTCACTGCTACCAGTCTGGATAGTCTCTTCATCCAAGTCAAGTTCCACCACCGGTTTAGGAGAGCTGGTATGATCAAAGACCTTAGCAATATCCTCCAAGTTTTTAGTGACAGCAGATAGGATACTCGGGATAATGCCCATCAAATTTTTCATCGCCTCTCTCCCTTCTTCCAGCGATTTAACCTTATCCTCCATATTCTGCTTCCAATTTATCTGGTCTCTGTTGTCATCCTCCCTCTTCTTATCCATTTTTTTCCCCTTTTTTCCAGGTTCTTCAGGAGCTCATAAGTCCATTTGTCATAATACATTCTTGCCTCAGTGAGTTTCTTGAGGTTATCCAAGAGAAGCCCTTTATCCGCACTTTCCTTATCCTCACTAACCTTGTCCTTTGTCAGGTCCTTCTCAGAATCTTTGTTCATTTCCTTCTCGGAATTCACATTAGTTTCCTCGTTATCCTTGAAATCCACATCCTCCATAGGATGGTTGTTGTCCTTACCAGGGCGATCACTGAGGATAGGGCTTTCATTTCTAGGCTCATTATCACCACTTTCTTCCTCATTACCCAACTCCTCATCATTCCAGCTGTCTTCGCCATTGGAGTCATCAGTCTCCATTTCGCTGCATTCCTTATCAATTTCCTCTGTTTCCATCCCAGGGGCACTTTTTCTTTTTTTGCTAGAGGACGCCTTCTCCTTGCTGGAGTCTCCTCCCTCCATCTTTCTCTTACCCGAAGAGGCGGATATCCTCTTGTTTTCCAGCAGGGTGAGGGTTTTACAATGCTCATAAATGAGTAGCAAAAGACCACAGTGGAGAATCGGGCTAGAAGGATTTTTACTATGTTTGTTGAGGGACCTGGAAAGGGACCTAAAAAGGTAGCAGGGCAAAGATACCTTTTTTTCGTGTTTGAAATGGTTTAAGAGAACGAAGTGGTAGGTGTGGGCCCTGGAGAATCAACCCTTAACCATGATGTATTCCATAATTGCATTCAGAACCCATCCCCATATTTTCTTAATATTAGCTACTTCGTAGTAGCCCCCAGTGGCTTTGTTGATTCTAACCCTCTCTTTCTCTTTCCACGGGAACAGATTGACCGCATTGTTGGAGACTTTAAGGTCTCGAAAGAAATTAAGCCCAATGTGGGGCATACCAGTCACTATAGCTATGAGCCCAGCGTCCAGCTTGAACTTAACTCCATAGATTTTAAAGAGCCATTAGACCAATTTTCAGAAATCTTGGAAATGGCGAGGTTTACCCTACCTTTATCATAGTCCACGAGCTTCTCCATGAAGCTTGTGAGAGAACCCTTTTCCAGTTTTGCCCACACTTTCGGCATCTCTTTCCAAGTCGATGTATTGTCTAGTTCCTCCCTTCTTAGGTCTCCTCCCATCTTCGGATTCAGACTATCTGCGCTGTTTCTCTGCAAACTAAGCCCTTCTTTCCCGAAGTTGCTCAAGATTTTGAACCGGGAAACCCACAAAGCGTGCGGCAAAATATTAAAGATTGTTGGGGATCTGCCGCTTTGCCAAGTAATGATGACCTTTCCATCAAGGCATAAATTATTCATAATCCCTGTCATGATTATATTGTCCTTCTCTCCCCATATGACGGTCCTTTCTAAGGATCTCTTTAATGTTTAAATTGAGATCTTCCCCATGCCAAATCGATTGGGAGTCAGAGTAAACTCCTATATTCGCTAGACAGTCCACCACACCATTTTTCTCTCTAAAGGCATGTTGAATAATAATTTCTTTAAAACTTGCAATGATCTCCCTAGCTTTCATGATAATATTTTCAATTGACCAAGATGGCTCCAACTCCCCCTTGAGACACTTGATAATATTAAGTGAATCTCCCTCGAGCCATAATTTTTCATAATTAAGACTTTTGGCTATAATTAAGGTGTTCAAGGCAGCTGAGGCTTCGAAAAAATGACTAGTTTGATTCCCCAAAGGACCAGCCACTGCCTTTAAACAAATTCTAGCAAAATTCCTGACAATGCCCCCATATCCAGCTTTACCCGGATTCCCCTTTGAGGCCCCATCAAAGTTAGCCTTAATCCACCCCTAAGGAGGAAAACACCAAACTAGACCTTCTCTTCCTTTCTCCTTGCTAGTAGTAGTGGTGGAGAGGTTCCACCTGTCTTTGAAGTCATCTTTAGCAGCTGGTCCAAAATAAGTGCCATAGAGGCATTCAAATATACTCCTATAAATTTTATCTGCCACCACTTCAAGAATAGCCCTTTTATCCCTGAAAATCCTATTGTTACGCTCTTTCCAAATATTCCAAATAACAATTGGCAGAGTGAGTCTCCAAGTCTCCACAATTTTAGGATTAGAATTAGGGTAGTGCCATTGCTGCCAGGAATCCCCTAAAGAGTTCGGGAAAACCCAACTCAGGTTCCACCTGCTTAAGATGATTTTCCAAATATCCTGACTAAAAGTGCACTGATTGAGAATATGGCAAGCCGTCTCTTCTTCCCTGCAACAAAGAGAACACCTATTAGGAAAAATAAAACCTCTCTTTTGAAGGTTATCCAGGGTTAAAACCTTATTTTGGATGAAAATCCAAAAGAAGATATTAACCTTAGGAACTAACTTCTTGTTCCAAACTTTAGCCCAGATAGGAATTTCTTCCATAGAATCATTTTGAATAGCCACAGCTGAGGAAACAGAATATTTCCCATCCAGGGTTTCCCTCCATATCAATCTGTCATCTTTGTTGTCTATAGGGATTTTAGCAAAAAGAGCAATCTGAAGGAACTTGAGCCCCAAACACTGCTGGCTAAAATCAATCTAGTTCTCATTTCTCCAATAATCTCTGACCAGCTCACCAAACCTGCTTTTGAACCATTCTTTCCAATCTTTAAGGATTGGGACTTCCTCCAGGGGTTTGTCCAAAATCCATCTATCTTCCCAAAATCTTATTCTCCTCCCATCCCCAAGGTTCCAAGTTCGACCAACAGCAGCCCAGCTTTTAGCAAATTGAACAGCATTCCATATAGCCAAACCTTCCACATTGAAAGAATTATCAAGGAATTCTTCCTCAGAAGGTTGCATATAAAGACATTTGTTTTTCCAGATTGAGTTCCATTCTCTTTCCTCTCCTTTCAATCTCCATATTTGTTTGGCTAATAAAGCTTTATTCAGAGTACCGATGTTCCTTTAGCCCAACCCACCAGAGGCCTTAGGGGAACAAATTGTATTCCAGGCAATAAGGGGAATTCTATTTTTGACTTCCACTCCCGACCAAAGAAACTTTTTTTGGATTCTTTCAATGGCTTCCGCAAACTTAGTGGGGATTTTGAACAAGCTGAGAACATAAACAGGAAGATTTTGGAGAGTGGCTTTAAGCAGAGTAATTTTGCATGCTTGACTAAGGACAACCCCTTTCCAACCAGCAAGTTTCGAGTTAAGTCTGTCTATCAACTTATTTCAGAAGGAATCCTCAAGCTTGAGACATAGAGGAAGCCCCAGATAAGTGGAGGGAAGCTCAGAAATTGTGCAGCCAATAATTCTACCAATCCTTAGTTGCCTTTGGACCAGGGTATTGATGAAGAACAGAGAACTTTTATCCCAGTTGAATTTTTGACTAGAGGCAGATTCATAAGTATTCTGGATATTCTTCATATTTTTAGCTTCCAAGATGGTAGCTTCCCCCATGGTAATAGAATCGTCAACGAATTGTTCATGAGAACCAACAACATTGGAAGAAGAAGGTTTCAGACCCCTAAGATTGCCATCTTCCACATTTTTAAGAATAAATCTACCCAGGCATTCTGCTAGAATAGTAAATAGGATAGGGGATATGGGGTCCCCCTGTCTAAGACCTCTAGTGCTTTTGAAGAAAATGGACGGGGAACCATTGACTATAACAATAGATGAGGAAGTTTCCATAAGTTGAGAACAAAGCTGAATAACTTTGCCACCAAAACCAAAAGCTTTCATAATCCTAAGGAGAAATTGCCAGTTCACTCTATCAAAAGCTTTAGCCATGTCTAACTTCAGGAAGAAGCCCTGGTTATTCGCCACTTTCAGGGAGTGGATATTTTCATGAACGGATATAATGGAATCCAGAATCTGTCTACCAAGGACAAAGCCATTCTACTGGACAGAGATTATTCTTGGAAGAATATCCAACAACTTGGAAGTCAGAACCTTGGATAAAATCTTGTACATAGAGTTACACAGGCTAATGGGTCTAAACTTGTTGAGAGAATCAGCACCTGGGATTTTCGGGATAAGGACAATGAAGGTAGCATTCAGTTCCTTAAGGAGCCTTCTAGAGCCAAAGAATTCTTTAGCACCATTGCAGATGTCAGCCTCCACAATGTGCCAAAAATTTTGGAAGAAAAACATTGGAAAACCATCCGGTCCAGGGGATTTATCACCCTAAAAAGAGAACGCCGCCTCTTTGATTTCCTAATTAGAGGGAATACGAGATAAAAGGTTGTTATCAACTTCAGTCAGGATAGAAGGAATAGCTTTTAAAAGGGTGTTTTGATTGTTGATATCCAAGTTATCCACTTCTCCCAACAAGGTGCTAAAATGCTCAAGAGCTTCCTTCCTAATATCATTATCCTCTGTTAGGATGCCTTTATTGCAGGATAGTCTGGATATTCTATTAGCCACCCTATGCTTGAGAGCAGTTAAGTGAAAAATGATAAATGATCAATATTTACAATGATAAATTGTACATAAAACGTAGCTTTCGGGGGCAATGCTCCCAAACCCCCACCAGGGCGCATGGCCTACAAACCCCCTATCAAGGAGTCATCCCCCCAGACTTTTCAAGGTGGCTACCCCCTTGCAATCCCCCATTCTCATTTATCAACAATAAACTTTTATTATTACAAGGTTGAGACACAATTTTCCGAGCAATGTGTTCTCCCCTTATGTCTAGTGTAAGCCTTGGGATCAAAATCACTTTTTAGCTAAAATATTTATGCTTTTACCTAAGAAGAGCTAGTTGTGTATGATCTTCCCTTATGTCTCATGTAAACATGAAGATTAAAAAGTATGATATATTGTTCTTTCTATTTTTAGTAGGATGCCTACTTGGAGATTCCATCACCTTAAGGGTGACCTCAACCACATTTTTTGTGAGGTATATAAATGAGTTAGAGTGAAATTTGTACCTTAAAGTATGACCAGTGTCATTCAAACCAAGTTGCATGACCCTCAATCCACCAAGACCTACTAGTTGAGGAGAAAGGGGACACCCCCTAAACTTGGGCACATCAAACAAGCTCTTTGTTCATTAATACCTCTAAACACCTTTGTTTTTAGAGACCTTAAGACCTTCAATTATCTCCATAGTGTAGTGAAAGTTGTGGTATCATGCTTGAATTTAACTAACATGTACCATATTGAGTAAGGTGTTTCGTATAAAGGATTTTAAGCCTTCGAAGTAAGGGGAAAGGTGGTCTTTAAGCCACTAAACCCCTACCTATTGGATCTTGGGAGTGAAAAGTGCATGCACAATCTTATGGTATTTTATTGCATGGGAATACACTACTAGAGATACACCCATTTGAATAATATGGGTTGTTAATTTTCTTGGCATGCCTTTACTATGCAATATCAATGAAGCCATTTAGCCTTTTCCCTTGAAAATTATCAAACAACCATTGTTTTTCTTGTTTGATCTCTTTCCAAAGGACTAATTGATAAAAAATTGGAGAAACCCACATCTGATAGATTACAATGTTCTTTTGAATATTTACATATAGCTTTTGATATATTCCCCTGTGCTTTTAACTGATAATAATACACCTATGAAAAAAAATTGTTAAACTTTTTCTCTATGCAACTACATTTTTGAAATCTCTTACTATGATTTTCATGTGTGCACCTATGCTTTTAATATATTTTTATGTGCTTCTTCTCTATAGAATTGTTTTATTGACACTTACCACCATGTCTTTGAAATTTAGAACTGGGCTATTGAACCTATATTAAAACTAGAATATTGACTTAGGATTCTATTTAGAAAATACTATAAAATCATTTATCTATCTTGCTCAAACACATAATACTAACTCTTGAGATATTTTTATATAGTCAAACTATGGTTTTGAACTACTTTTGGGTCACTGATTGACATGTACATCCAAATTCATAAATATTCTAAAGACATGTTTTTAATTATCATCCTATGTATTTGATTATTCTCTTGTGCTATTGATTATCATTCTACACATTTCTCACATACCATTGCACTTTTGAGCTCTATTTCTACTTGTTTTATCTCTATCATTACACTTTTGACTATTATATTATGCCTATGGATATAATCAAAACATCTTTGATATTCCATTACACATGAAACTTTTTTATTTATTAACAAATCTAAGACAAGTCCCATTTTCTCACTTTCCATCTTTCAACAAAAATATTCTCATCCACCATCATCACATCACATTAAATTGGACTTTGGTACAATTTTCCTTAGATCATACTCGAACAATCATATCTTCCATCAAATAAATAGGTACATCAATATTAGCATCATCATCAAAAATAACCAAAACCTTTTCAAAGTTCTATCTATATCTTATATCATTTATCTCTAATTTTTCCCTTTGTTTGGAAGTTTTTATACCCCAAGTAGAAGTACAAATTAGCCCAACATAACTTTTGGATAGATCGTATAAGGAGCTTAGGCTACTCTTGAGTTGATATATTCTATCTCTATTGGCTTTTATGGGCTTGTTAATCTATTCCAATAATAACACGCCACAATCTCAATCACTATCATCATAAGATCTAAATTTTTTATTTGACCATTTTGTATCTTTATTTCTATCTATCAAATCAAGAATAAAATATATTAAGAAGAATCTAGTTAGTGAAAGGTGGTTCAACACTCTCCAACTCCCCACATAGGACATCCTCAACCATGCTATTCAATTTGGGTGCAATCACATGGGTCATTTAAATTAATTAACAAGCTTTGTGTAGTCACCTTTGTTATTGGAGCTTTCTAGGATAAATGCATATGTGACATAACACCCTTGGATTACTTAATATCCTTCTTGAATGCACATTCTCATATCACCAAAGTGCAATTTATGATGCATGGTTAAAAAACTACAAATATAAATATATGGTAAGGTGTATAATCAATCTTATATTTCAATAACTAAATCATATTTCATTTCAATTAATCCTATTGTATAGTATGTAAACTTATCAAAATACCTCACACTATGTAGCATCCACCAATATAAGGATAACTAGGGTAAGTTGCCACACCCAACTATTAGAAATTTGGTTGATAGAAGTTGGATGTTTTTTAAGAGCCAAAAGGGTTTTCACCTTTCAAAGATATCAACCATTCTATAGATTTTGTTATAGTGCCTTCCTTGCCAAATTTTTTAAGCATGTCTCCTCTCACAAACCAAAAGTATAGAAATGATAAAGCGGATCTAAAAACTAATGGAAGAAGGTAAAATACAGCCTAGTACCTCTCCTTATGTATCTCTAGCCTTTATTATCCCAAACAAGAAGGACAAATTAAGGATAATCACTGAGTATAGAGCTTTAAATAGATTCACTATAAAGAATAGAAACCCCTTGCCTAGGATTGATGACCTTCATGATCATCTCAAGGATACCCAATATATCATTGGTATGGATGTAGCATCAAGCTATCATATTAACTATTGGAAAACTATTTCTAAACTTAAATATGGGCTTCATTAATGGTCAATCATTCCCTTTAAGCTTAGTAATACACCTATCCTATGTATATGGATCATAAATGATATTTCTAACCTTACCTAATATAATTGATTATTATGCTTGTGTATAGTACAATTTCAGAGGCTCGTATTTAGCATATTTGCACTACCTTAGATCTCCTTTGACAACACAAACTTGAAGCTAATATGAAGTCCTCATTTGTTTAATGTTCTATCAAATACTTGTATTTTCTCGATGATCAAAATGGGGTTGTGCAAAACTTGACAAGGTGAAAGATATCAAAATTCCCCTATTCCTAACTACATTGTAAAATTGATTTTTCGAAATTTCATAAATCGCAATAGAAAATTCGTTAAAGAATATTTCAAGTACTACTCGGCCACTTTTCTAATTTTTCAATAGTTCTTCATGAGATACAATAGCATTTAAAGCTTTCCAAAAGCTTTAAAAAGCATTTTTATTAGATCCAATACTAGTCCTTCCAAATCTTCGACAATCCTTTAAGATTGATATGGATGCCTCCAACTAAGATATTAGTATAGTTTTAAATAGGTGGGATTCCATGTATATTATTCCTTTGTAGCAACAAAGATCAATTATAGCACCTACCTATGATAAGGAGTTAGATCCCTTGGTCCAAACCTTGGAGTAATGGAGGAAACATCCTTGGAAAAGAAGCAATTCTTCATTTTAATCATCAACTAGTTCTATATTTTAATTCACAATAAAAAAATCAAGACTAGTGTTATTTCAAATAGGTTTTATATATTCAATGGTTACACTTAGTTGTTAGATATAAAGGGAACTAGTAATAAATTTAATGATTTGTTGACCTAAACTCCAACCGAAGTATTGCATATCCTATGTGTTAGGTTCGATGCATATGGTGATTGGAAATTTTTGTATTCTTCTTATGCATCTTTTGGACTAGTTACACATTCTTTACAATGTCCTACTATCAACAAGTAAATGACTTTCTTAGTCTATATTCATTTGACATGGTTGGTTATAAAATTTGAAACAATTATATGTTCATATTGATTCTACCTAATTGATGCTAATTAAAGAGGTGCATTCTTCTTCTTATGGGGGACACTTCGGCTCCACGAAAACTCTATAACATTTACAATGATCTTTCTCTAAACCTTCCACGAAGAAGGAAGTGGAAGATATGACCCTCCCTTGTTTGCTAATTGAAAAATTGGTTTATATTGGCCACCTCTTATTTATCAATAGATTATATCATTTGGTTGTCTCCTATCTTTAGATATTATGATTGTATTTTTGTGGTGGTGTCAATTTTTTAAAATGTCCATCTTCATTCCTTTAAAGAAAATCATTGATGCACTTAAGGCTATGAGATTTTTTTCACAAATCTATAGTCTCATTTTGTATCTCTTTGTATTGTTTATGATCATGATTCCACATTTTTTATTTCATTTTTGGAATTCACTCTAGAATATTTTGCAATGTCAACTTCAGTGTCCTACTTATTGAAAAGAAGATGGAAAAACTAAACTTGTCAATCAAATCTAGTTCTTTCTCTCAAAATATACTACAATAAAAATAAACAATAGTGTGGTTATCTTCATCCTTTGCAACATAGATATGATAGGACTATGCATGTCCCTACTATCCATTCTCCTTTTGAGATATGGATATTGATATGAGATTCCAATTGCTTTTTCTCCAAAATTTTCATTACACTAGCAGAAGAAACAAGGAAAAGTTTCTCATTTTATTCAAAACATGGAAACATTCATGCACAACTATAGGTAGTTATTTGAAATTATCAAGACAAAGATATTTTAAATTCTATCTTTATATGGACAAAGCCAATATTCAATAATTGACACCATCATAAGCTCATGGAATTTGTACCAATAATCAATAAATAGGGCATAATGCCTTAAAAGTTGATTTCTCATTCTAGATCAACATTTATGATCTTGAAGAAGGGGGTAAATGAGCAAGGAAAGATTCACTGATAATATTCAAATTAAACACATAAAAACACAAAATGACTACTTATACCTTGTCAATCTTTACCTTCTCCCACGGATTGAGCCTTTGATGAAGCCAAAGATGCGCCCCTCCTTGACTTGATTGGATTGGCTCCCTTGTTGAATGTGGATGGCTCTCCAATATTGTGCACAAGATGTCTAATGATGAGATGGAATGGATGAGAGATTTGGCTAAGTGATGGATAAATGGGAATTTGAGTAGAGTTTGGGTGCTATGGGTGATTTCTTAGACTCAATTGGACAGCATAAACTTAGATAACTTAGAGATGTGTAATAAGGGGATGGAGTCCTCAATTTATAGGAGAAGAGGAGAAGAAATGGAGGGCTAGGATTGATCCAAGATGAAGGGTCAAGATTTCATGTGAGCCCACACATGGACCAATGGAGAATGACAAGACAAGTGTGGAGACCAAGAGATATGTCATAAAGGCCTTTTATGTCTCCACACTCCTCAAGGTTCATTGGGAAGGCTTCCCAATGCATCTAGGGAAGAGAAAGGAATAAAATATTCCTTGGGAGGTGGGGATGAGGAATTAACAATTTCTCAAAAAGGATAATCATAGGGATTGGAGGAATAAAGAGGAATTAAAAATTCCTTGGAGGAAGAGATGTCTAGAGGAATGTGAGATTTTTGAAAATCTCACATTCATCTAGGAAATGAGCATTTAAGGAAGGTGGTTGGATGGAAGAGACAAGGAGTTGACTTTGTGGCTAATCATGAGGATTAGCCACTAGAAACTCATTAGGAGAGGGATTAGAAGAATGATTAGGTGGGGTTAGAACAAATGGGATTTGTAGGAGGATTTGACTAGGACAGAGAATAAGTGGAGGGAATTAAAAATTAGAAGAATAATGATAAGAGAGATTAGGAGGGCTTCTAGAAGAATTCATTAGGTTAATGATGGATTAGGAAAAGGTGATTTGTAGGAATCACCTGGATCAGTTAATTAATTGAGATAAATAAATTGCAGGGGGGATTTGTAGAGAATTAATTTTAGGGATTTTTGGAAGAATAAAGGTAGATTGATTTATTAAATAAATCAATCACTAGACTACCGTGACGATATTAATTATATTTAATTAATATTGAGAAACTATAGGGATTGGCATAATTAATAAATTAATTATGTGAGGAAATTAAATTAATTATTTAGAATAATTAATTTAAGTGTCTGCATATCTAATTTGATTTTAATCAATCAAAGTGTTATTGACCACCTCACTTGGAAAAAGTTCCAATCACTCATTCTAAGTATAATATTCCAAACGTTCAACCTCCTTTAGATGTGGACACCATTCTTGGTGTTGGAACATGCACCATCAGGAGATAGACTAACACCATACACTACCTACCAAAGAAAATTAGGTCTCACAATCATCTCTTGAGCATTCTTCCCCCACCTTAAGGAGAATGTGGAGACACTTTCCTCTAAACAAGAAGAAAGTGATAAGAATTAGTCTCTAGATTATAATTAGTGCTTGACTAGTTAGCATAGTAAAATATAATAATGTTTTCATTTTGTACTTTCTTATTTTGGAAGTTTTCATGTGCTTTGCTTCTAAACACTTATTTATTCTTGAAGCATTCTTATTCTAAAAGCATATTTATATCCCTTTATAATACACAATATAAATAATATTTGGTAATTCTTCATTAATGAAATCTCTCTCGTATGATTTATTCTTGTGTTCATATTAAGAGATGTCACAAGCCACAATTTTAGATGATTGAGTACAACTCTTTGGGTATCAACAATTTTCCCACCGAGGTAGTATGTTGATAATATTCGACAATGGATTTACCTCCTAACTATAGCTCACTAGATATTGTGTTGTTGTTTCATGGGCAAATTTCCTCAAATTTTAGCTACTTGGAGGTTCTTGGGGAGCTCTCACAATGTTCCTAAGATGGTTTAAAGCCCAAGTAATTCCACAAATTAATCAATGAGGACATTTACCCAGCCTTGTAAGAGGTTATTAACCTCACATGTTTATTTTCATTATGTTGCAAAAAAGAGTGATTTCTCTAGGAGCTCAAGAAAGAGCTCGATTATCCCTATTTTCCTAGGAGCTCAAGAAAGAGCTTTGATAACCCTTGGAAGGAACCTACAAAGAAAAATAAGAAACTTGCAAAATATAATATCTAATAAAAAAAAATTAATACAAAGAAAAATGCACAAACACAATGTGAATTGCAATATATTTATATTTGTGGCATCACTTCAAAGAGACAATTCTCTCATACAAATCCAAATATAATGTATTCAAGATCCTTTACACCTACAAATTCATCACAATATATAGTCTAGTGAAATACAACTACGACTACCCCATTTAAGGTGGATAAATACAATATATAGAATCTTAATTAAAGATAACTATTACAATCTCATACATGTGGGATAAAAAAATATTATTTAGTATAAAAGTGACTTGCAAAACATGTGAACCAAAAGAAGTACTAATTGAGATCTAATGAATATAAAAAAAATGGAGAATCCTAACACCCTATCATTATAGGATATGATTTTTTCTTGTTTGCAAGACTAATGGGTAACTTATTTTCTAAGAAAGAATTTTTTATCTTATTCTTACATAGTTTTCTTTCAAACCCTACTTAAAGTGAGAGATCGATCTTGATCTATAATCATATTTTGTCCCTTTAGCCAACAAATTTATCCAAAATCTCATAGCCCCCTTTTATTGTAATTCTTTCCACAAGCAATAAAAAACTCATTATATAAGAGAGTTGTTATTCAGAACCACCAAGATAAAATAATTAATGTGTATTAGCCTCCTTGAATATGAATGGAGTTCTTGCATCTTCTTTGTTACATGTAGGAGGCCCATTTTTTTATTAAAATTTAATCACTTATATAGATGAATTCACCTACTAGTGAACCCTCCTATCCACCTCTTGCAATAGGTTAGGATTCATGGGCATAGTTTTATGTTCCTCACGCTACATTCATTGGCCTTGGCCTTTACTAATGATCCATCACATCTACTTAGTTGCATGGGATAAAGATATGTGGGTATTTTTTCCTAGTATAATTTTTAATGGTGAACCCTTGCATCTTACCAGTTACACAAGGTTAAGCTTGGGTCTCTTTTCCTCTAGAATCCTTTAAGAAATAATAATTCAAATGTAGAAAACAATAGAAATGTTTTTGATTGCGTGAAAAACAGGTTTTGAACAAACCCGAAACCCTTTACAAATCAAATAATGGATAGAACTTGACCGCTCAACAAAGAGGAGAGAGCCACGTCCAAAAAACAAAGTTTACCCCGCAAGACAGTAAGCAACCCAACCAAAGACAGAACCAGAAAAACCAACCCAACCAACCAACTATAAGGGTCCTCGAGATTTACAACTGGCCTTTGGGAATGAAGAGCCATATCAAAAGAAGGCTTGGACGTCTTTGAATGCTTCCCCTTTACAGTAATCCATCCTTCTTCAACTTTAGTTGTCGCAACAGACCAATCCGAAGAGCCCACCATCGATCTATCTAGATTGGAAGAAAGAGCATCAGTAGAGGGAGAAACAACTATCGTGGACATAGGACCACATCTAGCAGATGGGGCAAAATTTGTATCACCACACGGTGAAGCAGCCTACGAGGTAAGAGACAGCAAACCATTTTCAGCAAAAGAGACAACAGCATCTTTAATCACAGAAACATCCTTTGTGGCATCCGAAGAATCTTTCTTCGCCATTAAAGAATCTGAACCAGCCATAGTAGAAACCCCAACATCCAACGACTCTTTAGAAGAGTCCAAAGATTTATTTACTGTGTAATGCTGGTATGAGGCCCCCGACCACCATGAAGCCACTGGATTTTTCTTCTCAAGCCCACAATTCCTAGCTACATGGCCGGTTTTAAAGCATCTACGACACCTAAAAGGAATACCTCCGTAATAGAAAGTTTGGACCCAGCTGCCAAAAGAGGAATTAATGACAATCTCAGCTGGTAGTCCCTTGGACACATCTAGCTCCACCAGAATGCAAGCAAAAGTAGTATGATAAAGCCCAAAGGATTCATTATCCATCATAATGAAACTCCCAATAGCATCACCTATTTCCTCAAAGAGAGAATCAGTGGAACCCAAACCGGAATTTTGTTGAACTTCTCAAAAAGGGGGTTAAAATCAAAGTAACAGGGTTTGGCTAAAAGCAGCATATTATCTTTCTCATAGAAAAAACTTTCACACGGAATTTTTTTTCTATCCTTAGCATTCGCAAATTTAGCAATAAAGAAACCTTTAGCCATAGGGTATATGTGAATTGTACCAAAAATGAGAGGATCCAAGTGATGAGAGATCCATTTATGCAGCTCCGGGAGGCTGGGCCAAATACCCTTGAATCTACAGATAGCACTATGCTCCGTAAAAACCTTCACATTGTTCTCTATTTCCCGATCTGAATCCTTATTCACATTGACAGAGGCGCCACAGGAGACAAGGATAAACCCCCTTCCTCCCCCTCTGTGTAAATTTGTAGACGGAACCCGCAACACCCGAGCATAGTCGAGGCGAGGGCCCTCAGCAGCCACTGACGCCCAAGAGAGACCTGCACGACCAGGAGCATCAACGGCAACCAGATTCAAGATGCTGTCAGGGAGAACAGCTGCAGGGGAGCAAGCAGGAGAATTTTCGAGTGAGCAAAACACAACAACAAAAATGTTCTCCTTCAAACTCCCTTTAATTAAATTTATTTCATCATAATAAATCATTTACACACTAAATCAATGTGAACTTTCACTAAATGTTCTTAACACCCCTTATTAAGTTTATCTCTTTAGAGATTCAAAATTTAAAGGATTTGCTTGAATGCTCTAATACAATGTCAGAACTGAAGTCAAGCATCAACTAATTTACTCTATTATAAAACAATCATTGTTATTTCATCATAATAAAACACTTACACACTAAATAGATTGATAGATATATTCCATAAGGTACCTTTATTCATAGTATTTACTTATCACAAGTGATTGATAATCAATAGTTTCATTGTACCTATTGACCTACTATCTCCTAGATATCAACTACATATAAAGAATGATAATGCAACATATTGTATCATGTCACTAATAAGGGTATCCAAATATTTTAAAAATATGTCATTGGACTACTTGTTTACACTTTGAAATATGTGCATGCCCTCCACGAAGAGAAAAAATGATAAATGTTTCTAACATAATGGTTTTCTTGTCCACAAATAAGATCATATTCCTTGTATGTTAAGCATGACTAGTGCATTCATATTAAGATGTGCAACTATTAAAGTAAGTGTTATGCATAGTTGGACAACTTGTTAAAGGTGCTTGTGCATAAACAAGCTAACATGGCCTATTGTTTGTCAATCTCCTTTATTATGCCTTTAAAGAATTATTCTTCCATGTTCTTTCATTAGTCCAACAATCAGTTTCACTATGGAGGTTATTCTAGGTGTATTCAATGTTTTATAAGAATACAATATAAACAAATGTTATCTAAAAAGTAATCCCTTATTATGACTCATGTTGTTACTAGGATCATAAAGTAAGTGTTCTATTTCCCAAAGTTGAAGTATTGGAAGCCATCTTAGCCTTGAAATCATTGCAATTAGACAAAATCATTATCCCTAGCATACAATTCAAAAAATCCCAAATAATGATTTGTTTTCTTGTTCAATGGGATGGAATCAACTCAAACAAATGTCGCAATTCATTCCTTTTATTTCATTTCTATAATTATGCTGAGAGGCGTAACACTAAAGTGGCACCCACTCATTTTTTTTTCCGTGTCATTTTAATGATTAGAAATTTAAAAATAAATTAAACACTAAAATCTAAATTTAAAAGAAACTTTCTATTATTATTTATTAAATATAAAAAAATTATATTTTTAAATCTACATTCAAAAAACTTCTAATTTAAAAAATTATGTTTTTAAATCTAGATTTTAAAAAAACTTTTATTTATTTATTATTTCCATGTAAATCATTTTATATTTTAAGATAAGATTCTAAAAATTATATTTTTAAATCTAGATTTAAAAGAAGCTTCTAATTTAAAAAACTATGTTTTTAAATCTGGATTTAAAAGCAACTTCTTCTTCTTTTTTGCATGTCAATCATTAAGACTAAATTCTAATAAATATTAATCATATTAAATTAATTAATCTATACTAAAAGTTAACTAAATTTTACCATATGAAATTAATTAATCTATGCTAAAGGTAAAGATTTTTTAAATTTGATATCTCTAGGCCTCCTCTACATAAATTTTATTTATAAAATATAAGTATGCTAATTTTCTAAAAACATTCTCATGCTACTCTATTGTGTACCTTATTTTCCCTTTGAGTTGATTATCATTCCTTCCTTACAGCATTTAATATTCCTACACTTAATATGACTCATTTTCCCTTGATTATCATTCCTTATCTACAACAATTAATATCCCTACACATGACTCATTTTCCCTTGAGTTGATTATCATTCCTTATCTACAACAATTAACATTCCTACTTAATATGTCTCAATTTCCATTGATTTAGTATTCCTACAATTAATATGACTAATTAGTATGCATCCTAAAAAAGATTTGAAATTTTGAACTAACACAAATTTTCTATTAACTTCTTGGAACCAAATACTTACCTACATTATTGGGCCTTGCATGCATTCTCATTTTATTTGCATTCTCACAAATTTTCTATTAACTTCTTGGAACCAAATACTTACCTACATTATTGGGCCTTGCATGCATTCTCATTTTATTTGCTTCATGTATATAAGCTAAGAAGGTAACAATTTTATTTATTTAAAATTTTAAATTTTTCTTTTTTTATGGGTCAAATTCTCAAAATGTGAAGTGAAGAAAAATGGTATTTCTACCCACTACAAAAAAAATAGTGATTGTGCTTATCAAAGCACTCAAGTGAAAAGAGTGACCATCAAATGTAAAGTTTCTCTTTAAAAATTTCAAGGCACTTACTTTAGGGTGAGGGATCATTTCCTTCTCATACCCAAAAAAATAAAACATGTCAAACTTTATCTAAATGAACTAAAACAATATGAAGATAATAGGGATCAAGAAACGCTGATAGGAAAGTGTCTCAATTGAGCTCATGTCTCAACAATAAAGGCAACTTATGGTAAACTTAGAGAATTGGAGCATATGTCTATCGGAGCTTCTCATAAGAAACCACACATTGGCAATCCAAACCCCATTGAAAAATTGTTTAATGTGCAAGATTGATATGCAATTTGATGTAACAATTACACACTTCTTTTGTGCAAGTGGAATACCATTAGTGTTGTTTGCTCATCTTCCCAAAAAAAAATGGTCAAGTTATCAATAACGGACCAACATGGTATGCAAAACTTTGCACTACTCTAATTCATTTATTAAAAAGTTCAATTAATGAAACAAATTGCACAAATGAAAAAAGAGCAATCTACAAAGGGATGAGTTATTGCGATGGATGGGTAGATAGATGCTAAAAATCTTTTTAATATCATGGCAACCCTCTTATTGAACCACTCAATGTCTATTCAATGTGTGTTCATCTTCCTAATCTTTCCTTTTCATTTTTGGGAGCATTCTTGTTATGAGACCTTTAGCGAGACTATTGAACGCTTCTTGAAGGTGGATGATACCACACCCTTCAAGGGTAATTCTACTTTTGCTCGCATTCTAGTTGGCATTGACATCTCTATGCCTCTTCATGTGATCCTTATGGTTGGGAATAGGCCATGGACTCAATCACTTGATTATGGGCCTCCTTAAACTATCATAAATGCTTCTCAATTGGTTACTTAGCTACTGATTGTTCCATAAAGGTACTGCAACTTGGTGGAAAGATGTGATTGTTGATCATTTGACTATTGATGCTCTTGATTTTGATGACTCTTCACATCATGATGACTCCTCCCAATATGAATTTGTGCCTCTTGATGCTAATGTGGCTTGTGTTGCCCCCATGGATCCTACTCCTAATAGTGTGGCCTCCTCTGGCCTTGAGGTTTATACTCTTGTTGCTCCCATCCTACAACGACAATGCTCCTAGTGGTGCAGCAACAATTTGCTCCAAGTATTGTTATATGCAATGATGTCCCACTTGCAATGATGTCCCTAATAATAGTTTGTTGAGGCAAAAAAACACATTCTTTTAAAACCAACATATGTAATTATCACCACACACGTGCCATTTATCAAAAAATTGCTAAGGTAAAAATCCTCAACCTACTTGTATACAATTTGATTCTTAATTTTTATTCTAGGGTGTCTTCGTGGCAATCAAAGCAACTGTGTTCTAAAGCCAATGATGCATGGGCAATGGAGTCAATCTACATGTGAAGTGATCAAATTTGCAAATTCAAACAAGCCATATGTTTATAAGAAACTTATGAAATGGATTATAAAATGTATGAAAAAACTTATAAACTAATAGATGTTGAGATGATCTTCTCCATCCTTTGAAAATAGAAAATATAAATGGATGAAACAAACTTAACACATCCCTTCATTGTGGGACTTACTAATATAAAATGAACAAAGAAGAGAGATGCAAATGAGGATAGAGAGATAATTGGTGATTTTGGGTAGATGCTCAATCATCAAGGCTTCGTAGAATAAATTTTCATAAGAGCGTGGCAATTTGAAATGGATTTAAAGAGAGACCCTCTAGAGCAAAAATGAAACCATGGAATCCAAACATTTGAATTGCAATCATTTGTAGTAAAATTGCTCTCACGTGAAGCTAACTCTTCATATTGTAAGAGGAATTGGAACAATTATGTTTTCATTAACTCACTAAAGAGAAACTGATTAAGGTTTTAAAAAAGTGGAGAACTTTGCCTACATTCACGACTAACTTCACCTTCTCTCTCATGTGAGACCAAAATCCGTGGAGACCTTTGCCTACATTCACGACTCACTTCACCTTCTCTCTCATGTGAGACCAAAATCCACCCGATGGAGCAGCTGCACACCCTTGGAGGATAAGTGATTGATCCAAATGGACTCCATGATTTACCCACAATCATATGGCCTACAATGGAACATGAGCTTGAGTGATGAATATCAAGAGAATCATAGCTAAGGACTTGAAAATTGACAACATGGTTGACCCATGCTCAATCTATGTTCTTGTGAGTTCTTCTTCTGTGTTTAAACTTGGAAGTTAAATGCCATGACTAATGTTATTGTCACCAAAATTAAAATATATATCATCTCTAAATAAACATCTCCTACTTTATTCTATCTCATCCTGTTGATGGATCATATTGATGCTGAAAACGCTCACAATCAAAATCCAGAAGCAGCACAGATACATCTCCTATTATTTTCAAAAATGTACCAGAACGGCTACGAGTCAATTTTTAAAACGCTCTTTCTGAGACTTCTTGAAATAAAAAACTATAAACAACAAAGTTTTATTATGTTAGAAGCATTGGAAATAATAAATGCTTTGACTTCTAGGTGGGTTTCTAAGAATTAAAACCAACCGAGTATATGAATCTGCAAAAATATATCGAAACCAAAACAGCTTTACACATGATTCAAACAGGAGCGTTTTCAAAAACTTAAATCAACATGTTTGATAAGTTCCGTTATGGATAATGTTTGCCCTTTTAATAACAACAAAGGAACATGTTATTATACTGAAGATTACTCGTCAAATATTTCTTTTTATATAGAAAATCATTATTATGTTGTCATGGTGAAAATACAATTGGAATGCATACGAGATATCTATTTGCTAACAAATATTCAATTGTATGAAATAAACTTTCCCCGCATTGTGATTGAATATTTGAATAGATAAAAGTAAAATGAGTTGCAGTAGAGAAAATTTATGTATTCACCAAGCACAATAAATAAGTAAACATAATAATACCCAAATTCCAAGCAATGGTTTGCTGGCCAACGACCACCGAGTATATCGGTGCCGATTATGCGGAAGGTTACAAATTAGAGACAATATGTAATCTAACTTAGATATGTAGCCTACAGTACGAATCATTCCTGAATAAACTACTACTTGCATCCGCGTGGAAACTCACATAATGATCTAAAAAGTTAAAAAAATTGCTCAACGTGCATTAAAAAGGATCAAATAGTTTGACCTTTGTCACTTGAATGAAATTGCTTCTGTAGTTGACCAGTTCTGTAAGCCACAACAAAACATGTTATAAGATACTCACCAATTATCAGAATCACCAAAAAATACAACTAATAATGACCGCTTAGCTGAATTTAAACTTACTATTCTAGAATGCAACGAGTGGATAATATTCACCAATAATCAATTTGAAAAACAAAAACAAAAATAAAGACTAGTTTGAATTCAAACTTAATAATAATAACAGGATTGAATTCAAACTTACAAATTTTGTTGAACGCGACAATATCACAACTTTGGATATACTCGTTACATGGTTCAGCAGTGAGCTGATCCTCCACAAGACCGTCCACAGAGACAAGGTCATCGATAATGGTCATCATGATCTGCAGTTTCTTGATGCCATATCCTACAGGTACAAGCTTTGCTGCAGGACAGAGCCAACCATGTCAGTAAGAATTAAGAAATGACAGATGGGATAACAAAAATATAACCAGCAAATAAAAGTCAGGGAATAAGTCATACAAGCTCCCCAGAACAAGCCCTCCATTTGGACGCTACGTACTGCTTCCTCAAGCTTCTGCATGTCTGTTTCATCATCCCAGGGCTTGACATCCAAAAGAACTGAAGATTTCCCACCTGTTGATCCAATGCAACACGGTATAAACAATAAATCCAGCATTTACAGGTCTAAAGCATCCATGAAGAATACTCACTTTCTTTTGACTTAGTTTTCGTTTTAACAGATGCAGCCCTTTCTTCTGCCGCCTTCTTTTCCTCCTCAGTTTCTTCACCAAAGAGATCTACATCGTCATCATCATCATCCTCAGCAGGTGCCTGAAACCAAAAATGGTGCAGCTCATCACGCATAGGAAAACTCCAAATCCACATAAAAACAAATTTCACTAAGTATTGTAAATTTCTGCAGTTTAAAAAAAAATTATAGAAGATAAAATTTTAACACCTTACCGCATCATCATAGAAGATGAACTTTTAATAGTTTGAAACTTTTTAAATCAAAATGTCTCCTTACCGCTTTTTATAGAGGACATATTAAATAAATAAAATGTCTCCTTAATGCTCAAGTCCCACATTCAATTCTTCTATAGCTACTACTCTCTCTTCTTCAACCTCATTCTCAATAACCATGCTAACATAAAAGGGCTTAATAATTTGTCTTGGTTTAAAAAAAATTAGCCCCATGTTTGTTAACAAGATCAATAACATCTTTGTCTTACAACCCCATACTTTGATCTGTGTATAAATGTGGTGAAGATGTATTACTCGATATGCAATGCTTGTTGCAAGGTTTTCCTAATTGTATAAGGTTCCAACAAAACAAACATCATGCGTAAATCAATCATTAAGTACATTTATCAAAGGTGGTTCTTTTTTATTAGGTTTAAAGTTCAACAATGATATTGAAGCTCTTGCACTCTGGAAGGCATTAAATTAGATTTTTTATGCACTGTCAAATTCTAGAGATGGAGAGAGATTCCTAATCATTAATAGATGCAACGAAGTAGGCAAAAAAACCCAACAACAATAGCACCATTCAAATCACATTGACAATAACAATATTAAAATACAAAAAAAATTGAATCTATGCTTATTGTGAGATTTGAAATGCAAAGTTACAAGTAGCAACACAAGCAATGCCAACACCAATTACCTACTCCAAAATCTGTCATGTCCTCCTTTCTAACTCCATACCCTACATTGGATTTATAGCCAAAATTTATTGATCAATCATGCAACTTGACTGCCCCAAATCATGCAATAAAATAGGATAAAGATAGCACTAGTGCGCAAAACTAATATGCTTTAAACAAAAACTTGAGTTCATGTTAAAGCAAACCTGTAATGTATGCAAATTTAACTCCAACAAAACTAGAAATCAAATTATTGAACAAGTCTAATAATTATCTAAAAAAAGTAAGCCAAATTAATGCTATCCTAAGTGTGATATACAATGTTTACAAGGATTAAATAAATGCAGGAGTTAAGCTTCTTGGGCAATGTTTTCAAGTTATCACATTCAAGTTTAACTCATGTTCCTTAGTTTCTGTTTTCTACTAAGGAAAGCCTTGATCCTAAAGAGTAGCAGATTTTCATGCAATAGAATGTGATAGGTTATTTAATATTTCACTACCTCCCCAATTTTCTGATCCCTCGCTCATTATAAGGCTGTTGTGGTTTGCTTGAACGTCACAAATTTTGTATCATCGTGTAGGTGTGTTAATGTTTACATACTTTTCTATGCAAAAGATGTGACTGGCTCTTTATATATAGGATGAAGCAATTTAGTTGGCAGAGATTGTCTTACATTTTAGTTTGTGGTGCTGCTCAATGGATTTTGTTTCATCTGAGGAGTTTTTTAGGATGATGAAAGGGAAACAGGGGTGTGATTCTCCGTACAGAGATACTGTACCGGACCAGCATCTGAAGTTAAATCTTCAACGTCAGGGATCATGTTGTAACATGTATTAGCCTTTGTGAAGGCCATTTTCTGAGCTGATGTGCTGGAGAACCGCAGGGTTTTTCTAGACCAGAGCCACCATTGCTGCAGACTTTGAAGCTAAACTTGCTTCTAGGAGAGCCTCCATTCTGTAGAAGATAGCTCAGACAATGAATTATAGTTATCTGGTTCTGGCAATAAGTGTTAGGTTTTTTATATGCTATCTCAAGGACCATAAACATGGGCAAAACTCCTTTAGTGGCATTTTGTATTCCTCCTATGTGTTGCTTTTTTAAATTTAGTTGCCCATACAACAGCTATGCCTTTTTGAGTGAAACCTGAAGGAACAAGAAGTATGAATATCATCAAAAAGGCTGTTTTTAAAAAACGGGGTTGAGACACTTAAGTAGTTACATGCAAAGTCACTCCACTCTTTTTGATTGAATGCAGAATCCTTTCTTTTTTATAGAATAAAAAACTCCAAGAAACTCTATCCTTAAGTTATCACCCTTGGAAAATGGAGCAGGCGTGAAGATAACAACATAGAGTACAGAACCATGCAGCAGAGGAAGGGACCTCTTCTCCTGTGCAATAGAAACCCATGTGCCTGAGCTCCTATTCTTTGAAAAAGAAACTTGTATGTCCTTGTTAATATCTATATTATTAAACTCCGTACTTCAGATTGTTCCGCAGCTTCTAAGATGACAGCATCTATTTCTTCACTGTCAAGTTTTCTTGCAGGCAGGAATGTAAAAGATTAAGTGGATCATCAGTCAATCCCAAATAGGGGTACCTTAATCTTTCTCTGGCAATATCATATCAATTATCCAAACTCCAAGACAGTTGCCCTGCAAATTTTGACTCAATCCTATACTACAAAAATCTCAATTTTTCTTCAGCAATTTTGTTGAACTGAGAAGCCATATCATACAATGGATGAGAGGCAATTGTTGGAGATAATGTGGGAAGCTTGATATTGTTATCCTCTGCTTCTGATCTTATGTGAATGACTGTCATTTTAAAGAAACATTAAACAAACACACACACATATATATAGTGAGTGGAGGTATATTTATACATGTAAGTGACAATCAAATTTAAGTTAAAGGGTTTTTGTTAACACTACATGACAAACCACTTTTTCCTGCCATTATAGCTACACCTCTCAACATAATTATTGCCTTATTTTCGTAAAAAATGTTAAAATTCAGCAAGCAATCACTTTTGTGCCTGTAAACTCTAGAATGAGAATATGACCAAGGGCTTGATACTGGATGGGATAAGACTTATAATAACACACAGGATACAGGAAGACCTGGATACCCTCAAATGTTTATGCAGACACATCCGAGCAAAGTAGCAATTTGCACCCAAAAAAGAGTCTCGTTGGTTTATAATTCAGCATATGTATAATAAGCAATTTGGTCATGTCAGCTCTTTCTAAATTCACGCATTAGAAGTTCCTTACTTTAAGCCAGGGTCATCTCCTAATCAATGATCTTGCACAACTGCCATGATTTACGTGCAGTGGGCGTCTCAAACAGCATGTGTTGGCTTTAATACTGGCAAAGCCACAAAAGCTGTGTTTACCTACAATAACTCACTAAACCTAAGTACTGCATACACAACCTTCCAAATTGTCCATAAACAGGTCCACCAAATTGAGGAGTGTGGCGTTTGTTTTGTTGCAAATCATTATCATGATTTTAAGTGCATAGACATCTTGAATAACACCTAACTGACAGATTAATCTCTACACTCATCTTCCTATGAGATAAGCACAACAAACTGAGGCATCAAAAAAAGAGTTGTGTCTATGGCATAAGTAAAACAACTCAGAGTTCAGGAAGGTTCTTAAGTAAAATGATGATAGATTTGATCTAGCTTAAACACTTTATTGAAAAATCCATCTTTGATTATAAAACAGCAACTTGTTTTTGGTAAAATTTCATTTGACCAATTTCAAGCTAATTGTTTGACAAAATACGTGAAATAAATTTCTACATTACCTGTATTGTTTGGGGAGTTGTTATGACTCTTTTGATGAATGTATGCTTGGAGATTTTGTTAAATTTAAATTCTAAGTGCATTTATATGCTTTAGAAGGAAAAACTAATAAAATATATATCTTAAATTGTATGTTTTATGTCATCTGCATTAAATGTAGTTTTGTGCTGGGAGGACAAGGTTGACATTAGTTGATCCCCAATCCTCGACTGCATCAAATGTACACCATAATCATTACTTTGCCACATTTCCTACATGAAAGCAACTGTATTCTACAAATAATAAATATAAAAGCTTTTACTCCCATAACTATTTCCTTATGCAAGGCATCGGTAAAGTTTCATTCAATCCCATTGCCAAAACTTCCATCCCCTTAGGGTTTCACAAAAAACAAACCTTAGATCTGTAGACAAGATCTAGGGCCTTCTAGACCAAATAGAAACAGACAATATTTCATTTACAGGTTTCCTTAAAATCTTTCACTGATCTCGATCCTTTAAGTGTCAGCCATGTCTTAAATACGCAAATAGCAAAATTTTATTCAAACATAAAATCTACCCCAAGTTAAACTGACCTTTGATGATGATGGCGGTGGTGTTTCAGGAGCAGCAGAAGAATTCTCAACCGCAGCCCCAATTTGTACCCCAACACCCTTAGTAGAAAACCTGACCCGTTAGAAAGAACACCATTACTTCAGCCTTTCTTTTTCCACAAATAGGATTTTATGAGTAACCATAACAACAATAATTCTGAAGCGCTAGACACCCTTTCCAAAATTGCATTACGTTTATCAAAAAACAAACCAGTAAACCAGTTATAGAAAAGCAATCGAAGAAAACAAAAAATTGAAAACTTGAATCTTGCAGAAGCAGCTGCCCACGGTCAAAAAAAGTGTTCATTAATACAAACACTTTCGAAATGTTAAAAAGGATAATATCTCAGAAACCCCTTAGCAAAAAAAGCTTCTCGGTGAAAATCTAGAACAAAAATAACAACAAGAAGTCGACTGCTTCGATCATTCCCTTCTTATTCGATGCATTGAAAGTACGGATCTCAAGAAAATGAACTAAATAACAAATAAAAACAGAACATATTGATCAAACAAAAGAATTAAATAACATAATACCCTTACTACCTTGGATGTAGAAGAGCAGCAACATGGTAGTACCAACGAGTGGCATTAATATATTCTGATCCGGGAGCTTTCCCCAGAGAGCAAAATACTGTTATATCATCACTGGAAGCCTGATATCTGCATAACATCATTCACCTCATAAATCCCATCATTTTAACTCAGACCGCAAAAAAAGAAAAAAGTAATCAAAACCTCGAATTTAAGTTTTTAGGACTAGGATTCGGATTGTTACCCTGTAATATAACTTCGGCTCAGGAGAAATTCATCAAGTTGTTGCACTCCTGCTGTAGTGTGCAGGTTGGCGAATGTGACGGCCATTTTCGCTTTTAGTTTGCAATCCAACAGATCAAACGCATCAATATTACTGATAAAATCTTTCCGAGTGTTTGGAAGGTGAAAAGTAAAACCCTACCTTGCACAGAACTGAAGAGGATTCTGCACCTTCGCTGCCTCTGCTTCCGCCGATAACACAAAAGAGAAGTAAATTAACTTGTATGCGCCAGATTATATCGGGCAAGCAAAACCCTAAAAAGCATTTTTTTATATATTCAATAAATTAATACTCGAATTAAACCATTCTATTGATACCAAGTAGCATATTCGAAATCTTTTAGATTTTGGTTCGTTTCAGCTCCCGTCGCTCTATCTCCAACTTTAGTCATCTAAATGGATGAATCTAAGGCGTTGGCATGTTGAGTGGATCTTACTTGTGTTGTAAATATTTTTAATTTTTTAAATAGAGTGTAGTTCAGCAATTTGGAGTTCAGTTTTTTATAAAACAAGTTATTTCTATAATTTTTTAAGTGATGTGTAAAGGATCATTATCTATACCACGAGTAAATCATAAGGTGAAATCACAACTTAGATTTTTTAAAGTGATAGTCGAGTCTGAGTGAGTTAACCTCATGAGTCATTGTGTTGTGATTATTATTACCCATTTTTCTTATCAATCGATGTGTAGATTCACCATTACCTCGTTTTATCTCATTTTCTAAAGTGTCTAAAAATCTTAGGTTTTAGCTATGGTTAAAGGTGTTTTTTTCAAAAGATAATTTAATAAGTGTTTGTCTATAGCTTAGGCTTTTTATTTATGTCCTCTCTTTTGTCCATGGTTCTTCCTTTCAATGGAAAACTAAATGTTTAGCTTGGTTAAGACAAGAAAAGATTTCAAAAGGTAAAAGGCATGTGAATGTCAAGAGAGGGAAAATCACTTTGTAAGGAAAAGTCAAGCGCCTTGACTAAGTCAACCCTCGTAGGGTTTTGCTTTTAGTTGTTATCTTCTTGCAATTATGAATGGCTACAATGGCAGTGAGAACATTGATGAAATGGTATGGAGGGAGTTGGAGGTGTGGAGACAATTGGAAGAGCTACAAATATGGTGAATCTTTTTCCCATGCAACACTATGCACTTGGAAGCCATAAGGGAAGTCGGAATTGTCAATTCTTATTCTTTTAAATCTCTATGTTGTTATGAACATTAAGTCACATCCACACCTTTCATACCTTTGCTTATCGAGTTCTTTATGCTATCCATATGCATTTAATGAAGAATCAATTAATACAATGGCAGTCATCTTTTTTTTATGATGTTCCTAAGGTATATGATGGCTCAATGGATGAAACTAGTTTGTTTTGTCTAATATAATGCCTTTTGGAAGTGTTTTAGATGAGTGAACTGTCATTTATCATTAAGAGCAGATTAAAGTCTTCACCATATTCATTTTGAAGGATATAAAAGGGCAGTAGACAAAGGTTACATTGGTAAAAGAAAAAGATGGGCAATGCATAAGGGTTTGCTACAATGAACATTATGTGTATTTTGTTTTTTGGGTTGTGTGTCTTTGTCAATAAATGGTTAAGGTGTTGCATGTTAAAATTAGAAGAAATTTGGCATTAGGTGAGGTCATGACAATGCCAAGTCTAGCATTGCCCTTATCAAATACTAATGTGTGGTCTTTCATGTGCATGACCCCCCTACAAATATCTTATAGTGTGGTTGAGATGCAAAGAGGTTTTAGCATCATTGGTTCAAAATAGATGTGCTTTGTCAAGTTGTCAAAACACTAAGTGAACAATCAAGAGTTTTTAGGTTTTGAAGTATTTTTATAAAATTTGAAATCCATAAATAGACTTAACAAGGCACAAGTGATGAATCTAAAATCATCAAGAATGCTAACCCTGCCATGATAATCGTGAGTTTTCAACATTCCACGTTGCCATGACAGTAGGATCAAGAAAACATAGTCCTAGGACTTAGCATAAGAAACAAGGAAAATCGTGACAATCCTTGAGAAGGATCGGGAAAAGGTATGTCAACATCAACAAAAGAGAAAGGATGTGTATGAAAGAGTACCGAGGTTTACGACATTGTAACCTTATGGGTTATGAGTGAAAGATAAAAATGATAGTCAATATAGGAGCATAAAGTTAGAAGGAAGAATAAAGGAGACCTGAAAGACAATCTTTGGCAGTTAAAGGTTATATTTTCTTGTTGGGCTTATTCAATTTTACATAATTGGTGTGACTCATGATTATCATGGTCTCCATTTGTTGTGACAATGAATGAGGGTCAAGAAGATAGTTTTGTGGTGAATGCATAGTTGAATCAATCACCATACCAACATGTTCTCATAGTATGGAGTCAATCATTGAAGTGTTATATGCACCTATGGAAAGCCAAGAGGATGACAGCATAGTACATCTTGCGGCAAATGAAAGGAGAGACATATACAATAATAATAGTATAAAATAAGATAGACCTTAGACAAAAATAAATGATTTTGATATAGTGAATAAGAGTTCTGGGTCATGATAGTCACGAATAAGGAAATTATTAGAAAGAAAAAATGGGGAATGGTAGAGGACTAATTGAAGTTACAGACTTGTGCAAGGAAGTAGGGTAGACTATGGGTTAAAGACACACTTCATGAATGATAGATATAAGGTCATGAAGCTTGGAAAAGGAAGATAGTCACCATTCAAAGGGATCATAACATGCTTATGAGAAACAAAATGAAAGGTCGAAAGCAAATAATAGTCTTGTGGACTATTAAGGCCATGAAAAGACTGGAAAAATGTTTAGGCAAGTGATAGTGTTCAAATCATGTAGAGGGTATAATCAATAAAGAGCGTAGAGGACAAGTAATGAATGGACAGATCATGGAGATGTGGTTGTCTATGAGACATGTGAGTGATAGTAACATGGAAGCAACACCAACATGAAAGTTGGACAAGCATTCAAAGGAGTAAAAGACCATAAGAGTGCAAAGATGACAATGTTGTGGGCATTAGGACATGAGTGCAATACACGAGACCTTACAAATGGTCAACCATGCATAAGGCTATAGAATGGTAGTCCTAGACAAAGGATGGTGCCTAGTGATCATCACAATCAGTGCAATCACGACAAAGGGCAAATAATGAGTTAGTAGAAGGTGTGTGTGTGTGTGTGGCAGTAACATGGAAGCAACACCAACATGAAAAGTGGACAAGCATTCAAAAGAGTAAAAGACGGTAAGAGTGTAAATATGACAATGTCTTAGGTATTATGACATGAATATAGACCATGAGACCTCACAAATGGTCAATCATCCACATGGTTATAGAATGATAGTCCTAAAAAAAGGACAATGCCTAGTGATCATGATAGTAATGAGAGAGGGCAAATGAATTGTCAACAAAGAATGAGCAAAGGCAATAGAAATATTACATGTAAGTCTAACATGCATTCACTATGCAACTTTGAATAACAACATTTCAACACTTGGAAAAAATTGCAACAACTAACACCTTTTAGGAATGCAACATTGAAACTGGAATTGTAAACTTTTTTTTTTTATTCAAAAAATTAAACTATGAAAGATGTAATCTAATGCATAAGCATAATTTCATCAATCGTAACAAAACAAAATAAGAAAGATAGAGGTTTGGAGATTACAGTTTTTCTTGATACATATTTTGATCTTTAAATAATCTTTTCATTGTTTGGGAGAGAGAAAGTATCATCAGGGCACTTTTCTGCCCAACCACAGACTTACTAGTCCCTCATGCCTTTTCCAACTGGAAAGGCACGACCCTTCGCAAAGCTTATACACTATTGATACTAGTGAAATTATTTCATTAACCAATGTTTATGTTTCATCTAACATAGCTAGGAATCTTAGATTATGGAGTCATATAAACTATGTGAGATCTTTAAAGCCAATTCTTGGCTGGGGATTTTAATGCTATCACTACTCCAGTGGAGAAAAGGGGAGGAATTGAAAGACTTAATTTATCATCAGATATGTTCAAGGGTAATATTATATTCTTGCACTTGGTTAAAATTAAGCCAGATAATGTTTAGTTCACTTGGAGTAATAGGAGGTGTGGTAAAGAATCCCTATTTGAGAGTTTGGACAAATTTCTAGTCTCAATTTTTTGGGTGGGCAACAAGAGAAGTGTCAACTCAGGGATTTTGGACTAGAAAGGATCAAATCATTGGCCCATTAAACTTCCAACAATGGGTAGTGGAGTGACCAAAAATCCTCCCTTTAGATTCAACTTATGTGGTTGCATGAGTCATCATTGAAATATCTCAAGGTGGATTAGTGATCAAGGGGTAGACCATTGTATGGTACATATATGTATCTCTTTGTCAAATTACTTCAGTATGTCAAGGCTCAGCTTAAAAGGTGGAATAGAAAGTGTTTTGGGAATATTTTCAAGGCTAAGAAAGTTGCTAAAAACCATTTAGATAGCATCACCAGGTATATCAAGGAAGGAGGGCTTGCTATAGATTCCCTTAAAGAATAAAGTGAGGCTTTGAAATAAGTTGCATAATAGGAGCTCTAAACAGAAATTTTATGGAAATAAATGTCTCGAATAGATTTGTTATAAGAGGGGGACAAAAATACAACCTTATTTTTTTTAATTATGTCAAATTAAGGAGGCATGAGAATTCAATATCGAATATTCTCTCTTTACATGGAGTTCAACTATATTCTTCGTAGAATATTGCCACTGAAGCTATCTACATTTCTCTTCCTTATTTATAGAGGTCTATCCTCCCAGAGTTGAGGAAGAAAATCCTATTTCGAAGTGCATTCCCTCTTTAGTCACTAGAGAGATGAATGAGAAGCTTAATAGCTCGATTACTATTGAGGAACTAGAAGGGGTTATTTTGTAAATTAAAACAGGTGAAGATCCTAGACTTAATGGCTTCCCAATTGAATTCTTTCAGGAATTTTGGGAAATAGTCCAAGAGGATTTATTGGGCATGGTGCAAGAAACACATAGCAATAAACAAATGCTGAGAGCAATGAATTTCACATTTTTTGGCTCTTATCCCCAAGAGAGAAGGGCTAATACTTTAGATATGTTCAAACCAATTGCACTCTAGAATGTGATATATAAGATAATTTCTAAACTAATTGTTGAAAGAATTAAGAAGATTCTTAATAGGCTAATCTCTGAGGAATAGGCGGGTTTCGTGTCTAGGAGGCAAATTTTGGATGGGGTGGTCATTACTGCAGAGGCTTTACATTAGGCAATGTTTATCAAACTAAATATGGCCAAAGCATGTGACCAGGTCAAGTAGTCTTTTCTCCAAAAGATTCTCAGTGCTTTTAGGTTTGATCATTCTTGGATTAGTTGGGTTATGAGTTGTGTTACTTATGTCTCCTTCTCTATTATGATCAATAGTGAACCCACTTATTTTTTTGGTGCTTCAAGGGTTCTTTGGCAAGGGGACCCACTTTGCCCTTATCTTTTTGTCTTATTGGCTAAAGGTTTCAGTACACTTATCAAAGATCATGTTCACCAAGGGTTAATATCTAGATGGAGATGGGGTAATGATATTCCTCCTAAATATCATTTACAAATTGTTGATGACACTGCTCTTATGGGATTGGCCAAAATTCAAGATGCTTCTAACTTCAAACAAGTGCTTGATATTTATCTCATTGCTCTTGGACAACAAATTAATGATAGTAAGTCATCTATTTTCTTTTTTAGCACTCCTATTACTCGAGCTAGGATTGTTCATATTCTCACGTTTCAACCAGGATCTCTTCCCTTGGTATATTTTGGTGTTCCACTTGCTCTTGGTTCATTACCTAGAGAGACTTCATAGAGAATGTTGGATGATTTTCATGATAAAGTTGGTCATTGGACCCTCATATAGGTCTCCTTTGCTAGTAGGGTTGTGTTATTGAAATATGTGGCTCAAGACATGCCTGTTTATAGATGTATGGTTTAGGTGGCTCCTACTACCTTTGTCAAAGAGCTAGAGACCTTCTCTCAACAATTCTTATGGGCTAGAAGTCATTCCTCCTCAAAGCGGAGTTCGGTTAAGTGGGAGACTATTTGTAGGTGTGTTCAGGTAGGGGGTTTTAGATTGCATCTGACTACTCTTTCAAGTCAAGCTTTAACTACTAAGTTGTATTGGCATGGGTGCACCAAGCAAGATCAGAGTTGGGCTAAAATTATTTCCATAAAGTACATGAGGGGGGTGGAGCCAAAGGATGTGCCAAAGAATTGCCTAACTGGAAAAGGATCTATGATTTGGGACACTCTAAAAGGAGAAATTGATTTAGTTAAGCGAGGTCTTTTCTGGATTTGCAATGGAGGATCGGAGGCCTCATTTTTTGTTGGATTCTTGGGATGGTCACCCTCTTATTCTAACTATGTATCCACATTTGCAGTCTCATTTTGATATATTTATGGAGGTTGGTTGGGAGAGGGTGGAGGATTTTAAGTATGTTCAATGGCAAGGTTAGATGGAGGTACATAGATGAAAGGATCCTTGTGAATGGTCATTGGGAGGATCTATAGAGGACCATGTTGAGCTCACCAAAATTATTTTAGGTATAGTGTGCAGCTCTCTTAGAGGAAGGGATCTTTTGGCATAGAACTCGGATCCTCAACAGATTAATTTTGTGGTTGTTAGGTATCAAGAACTTATTAGACAAAAGGCGGAGCCTATTGTTGTACCTTGGTGGAAAGCAAGGTGGAATAAGTTCGTTTGGCCAAAATGTATTTTTTTCCTTTAGCTTACAATCTGCAACATGTGCCTTACTTGGGAGAATCTTCAAAAATGAGGATTTTGTGCACCTTCTATTTGTGTTCTTGGTGGGAAGAATGAGGATATTTCAACTCATTTGTTCCTTCAGTGCCCTTTATCAAGGTACATTTGGTTTTCTTGGTGAATTATTTGGAAGCAAGTTTGTGTCCATGCTTCCTTTATGACTAAGTTTTGGAGAAGCCTTGGAAGACCTCTTGTCAAGGCTTTCCATCTTCAGGTGACTTGGAGTATTGGTTTGACTTGCATTCTTTGGCAAATATGGCTAAAAAGGAATCAAAAAAATTTCCAAGAAAGGAAGATGGTGGTGCAACAAGTTTGGCAGTGAATTGTAGGTATGGTTCAAGAGACTATCAAAGGTAAATGCGAGGTGGATAGTCATTTAGAGCCCTAGGAGGTGGAGGTTATGAATGGTTTGGGTTTTCTTGCAAGTAGGTTGAAGGTATCTTCAGTGTGGAGGAGGCAAAATCACAACAGTAAAACTTAGAGGGAGGGCAAATGGAGGCCACCTTCACCTAAACTAGTAAATATTAATACAGATGGTTCTTCCAGGGGTAATCCTCGTCATGCTAGTGTGGGAGGTATCAGGAGATAGTTCAAGTTCGGTACTCTTGTTTTTCTCCATATATAAGGGGCATCATTCTAATTATTTGGTGGAAGTGTTGGTGATTCTCATTACCTTTGAGAGGTGTTGTGAGTTGGGATGGAGAAAAGTTCTTTTTGAAACAGATTCCCAATTTTTAATTAATATGCTAAATAAGAAAAAGTGTGAGGAGGTGTTGTAGACACCTAAAAATTAATAAATTAATATTTAATTAATTTAATACTTCCCACATAATAAATTAATTTAATTGTTTGATTCCCTTTCTTCTTAAAATTAATTAAATCAAATTTAATTAATTTTATCACCACAGCCTTTCATGATTAATTTATCAAAATTAATTATTCCCCATTCTTCTAAAGTCATTTCAAATATCATTTATTTTCTTCTAAACCCTTCTTAGTTAGTTAATTTTTACTAACTAAGCTAATCACGTGATTCCTACAAATCAACCTTTCTAATCCTATCATCTAGCCTAATTAAATATTCCTTAATCATGCTTATCATCATTCTTTAATCAAATTATATTCTTCTACTCATTCTCTCTCCTCATGTCACATCCTCCTAACTTTCCCACTTGCACTCTAATCCCTCATTAAGCTACCTAATCAATACCCTTAATCATTTGTGCATCCCTAATCACCTTGATTATGGATGAGTCAACTCTTTTCCATAAATGGCTTTCCCATCTCATCCTCCAATCTTAAATGCTACCCACTTTGATCCTTTCAAAGAAATTCAAATTATTTGAATCTCCCTACGCATCCTCTTCCCA
The DNA here is from genome assembly GCF_030272615.1 of Cryptomeria japonica. NCBI lineage: Eukaryota > Viridiplantae > Streptophyta > Pinopsida > Cupressales > Cupressaceae > Cryptomeria > Cryptomeria japonica. Next base: position 543,531,180 of record NC_081409.1, read on the forward strand.
AGTTTTTTTTAATTCCTTTTCTCATTTAGTCTTCCCACACAACCTCTTATTCTGAAATTTTTAATTCCACTCCCTTCCCCCAAGGAATTTTATATTCCTTTTCTCTTCCAAATCTACTTGGGGACTCTTCCCTATGCACCTTGAGGTGTGTGGAGACAAGAAATGCCTTTATGGCAAATCTCTTGGTCTCCACACCTGGTCCTCTCAATCCCTTCCATCACTTTCTTTCAATCCTCACCCTTCATTCCAAATTAATCTTATCCCTCCATTTTGGCCTCTTCAAATCTATAAATTGGGGTCTCCTCCCCTCACTTCTATATCCATCTTTTGTGCAATCATATGTTATCCATTTGAACTTAGAATCACTATCATAGCATCCATATTATAACCATTTTGATATATAGTTAGCTACTTCATCCATTCACCCATCAAAGAAATAATCATTGTTGCTGTGTAGTGGAGAGAAATCCACATCCAACCTTGGAAACAATCTAATCAAGTAGAGATAGGGCGCTTCTCTACTTCATCAAAGGCTCAATCGAAGGACAAGAGAGCTTCACTAGAAGGTTTAATTGTGTTATTTGCATTTAGTTGTGTGTTTTATGCTTATTTTGTTTGAATCTAACCATTAACCCCCTCTTTTGATTTTCGCTTGGTTCATTTTGGCATGTCCGGTGGGACCCATGTCCCTAACTACTAACAAATTTTTGAATTTGTGAAGGATATTCATTGCAGGTTAGTGGAACGACGTTTGCGTCTGCATTTTAGAATCTTCGCTCTGTTGTTTCGACGTCTCTGCTTTTGTCCTTCAACGTCTCTATTTAAATTTAAATTCTCTCGTTCTCTGTTTTCTCTATTTTCTGGATCAACGTCTGTGTTTTTCAACGCACTGGTGTCTCTACCCCAAACATAAAACTAATTAGTCTTTAATTTCTATTTTTTTAAATCAGTTAAAAAAGCACAAAAACACTTAAATATTAGTTATAAAAAAAGAAAAACACTTAGATTAACAATCTTGTTTTTTCAATTTTCAGGATTTTGTCAATAATTTAGTTCTTTTTTAGCAAATTAGGCTAACCTTTTTTTAATATTTGCGCTTTGACGTCTGCGTAGACAACTAGTGTTTGTGCCTAGATTTAGGTGTCTCTGTTGAAATCATTTTCTCACTTAGATTTAAAATTTGAATTTTCAAATTAACGTTTGTCTACAGCTATTTGTTTTGACATCTACGCAAACGATCACCATCTACATTTTTATTTGGCATCTCCGCAGGTGAACTTTCCTGCTCAGAATTCAAATTTGAAAATTTAAATTTCTGTTTTTCCCCCTTTCTAGTTTTTATCTAGGTTCGAGCCTTGCTTCGACGCCTGTGCAAACGTTCAGTGTCACGTTCAACATCTGCGTAAGATATTTGACATTTGCGCCTGTACTTTGGTGTTTGCGCCTAGGTAGCTAGAACTTTTGTGTTACTAATCAAATTTTAAGTTTTTTAGGTTCACTTTGAATGTCCAAGGCATTTTGATAAACTACTAACTTGTTTTCTTGTAACTTGTTAGCCGAAGACATTGTTTTTCCACTAGTTTAGTTTGCTTTCGTTGTACTTAGATTAGATAACCTTTTACATATGGGACTAAAATAAACTAGTGTTTTGGTGCATTTGCACCCATGTAGAGCAAACCCAAATCACTAACACACACTATCCTCTCCCCTTGATTTTCATAATCTTGGGTGCACAAGAAAAGTGTTAGCAACGCTCCATTTTTATTTTATAGGTAGAGGGTTTGTCCCCCTGAGAAACCCATAAGGCTAGTGTGGGGAGAATGACCCAAACGATAATGGGCTCTTAGCCAAGTCACCTCTCAATCGTTATAAAACATGTGGGATGAAAGTCCTCACGACATGTGTTAATAACCTACCTATGCCAACCTCCCCAGTACTTGTGTTCTACAAGAAGGAGGCCTCTCGAGGGAGAGAGCGTACATGGATGCTCGAAAGAGAGTCTCCTACTAAGAAACTTGTGTTAGTGAGACCAAAATCCTACATTAGTGTTGCAGGGGATGCAGGTCATACCCGAAGTTACCCCTCATGTACCCAGTCAAGATGAGATAGGAATCCCTCATATGATCTTCGAATCTTTGGGGAAAGAGAATCCAGTATGCCTAAGAAGTGAGTGTCGCAGAGTGGAGCAAGTGCTATCAGAATCTCTATCTGTCTACTTGTTTGAGGTATCGCTTTGTGTGAGAGGCCCATCTAATAGTTTCCATTTTTCAACCTAAGATGTATGCTTGATGTGTCTTCACTTGCATTTTGTCATTGGGCTAATCTAGGCCCCCAATCACTTTCACGCTCATTGTAGAGTTTTATCCTTGGCCAATGTGTCTTCATTGTCTGATATTTTCTTGCCAAGAATAGACAAAAAATCCAAAATTGACCAAACTTACCAAATTTTATCCCAAAACTGTCAAAATTCAAGAATAAACATCTTCGTCTATACATCGACATCTCTGCCTCTTTGTTTCAACATCTCCAGTTATGTTATAGCATCTCCTCCCGAGTCAAATCCCCAATTAATTTTCATCCATCCAAACGATCATCAATCTTGAACTGATATCCCTGGCCAATCATTAATCCAATCTCGGGTAACGTTCCCCTCTTTCTGCTTATCATCAATTCATTATTTCATAATTATCGAGGACTTAGCACATCAACCTAATCAGTCCTTTAATCCAATCATCAATCATCAATCCTAATCCAAGGTCAACACTTTGCACAAGTTTGATTTAGACCTTTATCTTTAATCAATCATCAATAGGCTTTTGTGCTTGGGAAAGATTCTCCCCCAAGCACTTTTTCTTAAATCATTTGGGTTGATCAAAACCCTAATCCTTTTTTCCCTATTTTGCTTAGGAACACAAGTCTACCCTAAGTAGAAGAAGGCTTGATCAATTGTACCTTAATCTAAGGGTCTGAATTTTACCTAGCTTGGTTGTCACCTTGCTTTGTGGTCCACATCATCAATTTCACACCTCATCTAAGTCCTAATCTAGGGGCTAAGGTGTCATCTTAATCTAATCAATCTTGTCCTAATCCAAAAACCAAACCCTTCAATCAAATCAAACCCAATCCAATTCAATCAAATCAAACCCAATCCAATCCAAACAAATCAAATTGAATCCAATCAATCCTTGATCAAATCCAAAGTTGCTAAGTCTTATTCCTCATGTTTATCTAACATCATCTCATCACTCTTCTTGATCGATTCCATTCATCCAAATCCAACTTATCCCCCTATTCTCATCATTTTAAGGTTACCCTTACATAGTCTGCACATGCTCACAAAAGAAAAAGTTGGCTGTTCAAAATGCACATTCAAACATCACGGGTTGGTTTGAGGAAATGGTTATGGAAGTTCAAGGATTACCGTATCAACCATGCCCATCTAGCTCATACATTCCTCAAAGTTATTCAACTTCCACCTATCCATGTCTCCCATCCCAACTCACTTACCAAGTCAATGCCAATTCATCTCACATCCCTTATCCTTCTCCTACCTTTGACATGGGAAATCCATTTTATTCCCCATCCATGTCTTCATATTACCCCTCATCCACATACCCCTCCGATCCAATATATATACCTCCATCTTCCCCCCCATTTACATCCTAATCCCCATCTTTTTACAACACATCCATCATATCCACTCATCATCCAAATGCTTTACACCATAGTTCTTGGTGCAGGAGCACCTACCTATGAAGAAATGACCAATAACAAGATGATCTTCTATTAGCCTAGAAGGAATGTAATAATACCCTATGGGTCCTTTTTGTAATTCAATGTCCTAGGAGTGTGCCGAGTTTGTCCATGTATGGGTCAAATTGTCACCTAGGGTCTTGTAGAGCAAATTAAGTCAATAAGGGTCACAATGGTCTAAATTGAGGGATCAAGTGGCCAAAGGTTTATTTGAGTCATTTTTGATGTTTTAGAATCAAATGTAATCATTTTGGGGGACAATGATAGTCTAGAGTCTAAGTTGGTTGAATAATGCAAAAAAATTGTCATATTGTCAATTTGTTGTCGTGACAATTTTGCTCTTTTTGTAAGTTGTGATTCTCTAATGGTTTGTTCAGTTTGAAAAATGGTTGGAGGAGGTTGTGTTCATTTGGGGTGACACCTTTAAGGACCCCAAACACCGAAATATGTAAGTGGGTTGAATTTGGTTGATTTGGAAAGGAAATCGAAGCATCAAGAACTGTTGGAAACTCAAGAAACCGTCTAATTTCTGTTGATTGCATATTGCAGGTGGATTGGCAAGAATTCTCATGGCATAGATCCTGAAACTAGATCATTTTACCTTTGTTTTTCATTCGGTGTGAAGTCTTGAAGTTATCGCTGCCCCATTCTACAAGCAAATTTCTACCGGGTAGCCTAAAACCCTCAAACCCCTAGGGTTTGACTGCAATAATGGGTTTTGGCCTATCAATCCTTAACTGAACACTTTGTCGTTATAAGGAGATGATATTCCACTATATCATATGTTAGTTACAAGAGCCATTAAGAGGACACAACAGGGCGAAGAGGATGGAGAACTAACCCTAGGTCTGGCATCTCTATGTGACAGATCGGTTTGATGAGTGCAGTGCGTGAGAATTGAGTGGTAGAGCACTGGAAAGGGTTTTGAATGTGGTAGAAGAGTACTTTGGAGGTTTAGATAACATTTCATGGTTAGTGACGGTCACCAATTAGGATAACCAAATAAGTTTGTGGAAGGTGTCCAATCAAATAGCCCTATTAGGTCTGTTAGTGTAGCATAGGTTGGGATATCTACAAGTTGGTCTGGTACCAAAAACTGATATATTATTGAGAACTCCCAAAAGGGTATCTGAAAATATAATTTTTTTTCCTATATCCTCATGGTGTCAAAATTTATCATCTGATTCCTTCAAATGGAGGCCTAATTGCAACTAATTTTGTTTGTGGGCAAGTGAGTCGAAATTGATGTTCTGGTGGGTCTAAACCATGAAATAATGTTTCATTTGTGTTAAGGTGTTGTGAGAACACCCCTCCAAGGGTTGTTGTATTTAATTGGTCAAGTAAGTCATTCAAACCCTCGAAGCCTAGTAGTAGCCCACTCATGTATGCAAGGGTGTGTGTAGTCACACAAGACTTGAGAGTGTTAGTTGTTTGTAAGTGAAAATATTGGAGCCTTAGATTCTCCCAAGGCATTTTTTAGTGTCATCGAACCATTTCTTGACTTGGTGTTGTGTAAAAACCCTTTGGTAGTAGGGTTTTGGTTGAGTTTGTGAGCCTTAAAGGTTGGTTGGTTCGAGGTTATCCTTCCAGTTTGTTTCCTCCTCATCAGTTCTCCAACCCTTAATCCTACTCCCCTGATCCATAATACCAATCCTCCATCTAATTCCAAACCTTCACATAATCCTAATCCTCTAAAATCCACACTAACCCCATCCTTCAAGTCCTTTCTTCGTGATTTTATTCAAGGCATACTAGAAAAGGAGACTAAATCCCCACCTTCAAACAAAGTTACCCAATCTACCCAAGTCCTCCATCCCCTCCAAACTAAGACAACCCTCAATCCGCTAAGCTTCATGATACTACCGTCCCTCCATCTACCCAAGTTGAAGAATCCATATCCTATGACATCACACCATCCCCACAACCCCAAACATGTCAAGAGCTTGTTCCAAAGAATGCTAACATAGATTACTCTCCACCTCAAGATCAAGGCATCCATCTATCTCATGATGGCTCTACATCTCAAAATCCACGTCTACCCTCCACTCCATCTCATGATCCCCTCCCCTCCACTCCATCTCAAGAAAAAATAATCCCTCCATCCAATGCTCTCCTTCCATATCAATATCCAATCATCCCTTCCGCTCCACCAAATTATCCCATCCCAAGTCAAGATCAAAGTATTCCTTCCTATCCATGTCATGATACCAATCCATCTCACGATCCTAATATTCAGCCTAATCCTCCACAGGATCCTAGTCCTCGACAAGATCCCATCACCCCTATCCAATTTATCCATGGATCTCATACCTATCAACTTGGCTCTTCCAACTTCACCCACTATGGTTTCCTCCAAGATCTTACAATTCCTTCCACCTCCCATTCCCCTCAAAATGGACTCGCATCTTATTTCCAAAATAATAAGTATCCTATTGGAAAAAGATTTTTTTTAAAAATGAATTATCAAGGCAAAGAATTAGGATTCCATGAACAAGGCGTATTGGAACCCCTTCAAGTCAAAGAAAATACAAGTTCATATGGTCTTGGCTACAAATCTTATGCTCAAGATGTTGGTATACCTTCCATCTCTTCCAAATCTAAAATCCCTTCATCTAAATCCAAATGTTTCCATCGCCCATCTTCCAAACCCCTTTTGGGTCCTTATGTCCTAAATTCCATTCCTTCCTCATCCACATCCAATTTGGGTCCTTATGTTCCAACGCTATATCCTCCATCACTTCCATCCATCTCGGGTCCTTACATCCCTCCATCCACCACTCCATCATGCCAAATAATCCCTAAGAAATATCAACAAAGGCACACATCTTTAAATCCCTTCCCACACTCTCCTTCCACCATACAATCCATAAAATATCCAAGTCATCCATCCTCATGAACCCGTACCATTTCTATTGGAAGCAATTTGGATGCCAAATATAAATTCAATAAAGCCAAAAATCCACAAAAATCCAAGGCTCAACATGTCCCATCAAAAATGCATGCTCAAGAAAAGAAAAATATGATCCAAAAGAAAGAAAAATCCAAAAGGCCACAAAGGCCCAAAAAGAAAAAATAAAAAAACAATGTGGATTCCCAAAGTACTCATTGAAGAAATGCATCTTAAAGAGAAATCCAAATTTGCATCCAAAATTGTTCACCCAAAATCTCCCTCCACTCATAAGTCCTCCATTCCTTCATCTTCAAAATGCATTTTGGGTCCTTATGTCTCAAAATCCACTATCTTAAGTCCATCACCCCCTTCATCTATTTTGGGTCCTCATGTCCCAAAATCCACATTTGATCCTCCATCTAATTAAAAATCCCCTCCTCCACAACTCCACCACCCTTCAAGGTGTGTGCCAATTTTGATCTTCCCAACATCCCCATTCATTTTTCCACAAGTCTTTCAACACCCCATCCATCATCCAACATCCATTTTTCATAATCCCATCCCTTTAATCAAATCCTTTGCATAAATCCTTATCCTCCTCCATCTACCCATCTATTTCTACCAACATCTATGAGCATACCTACAGTTATCTCAGCTCAATGAAGCACATATTTTAGGGACACTGTCCATGGAAATAGATGCTTGAGTCCTTCCTCCATCCCTCTTTCACACATCCACTATCTTCCACGTCCACTTATCCTCATCCTTATCCATCCAGATTATTCCAAAAAATTCAAAAAAAAAAGTAAAGAGAAAAAAATCCATCCAATGGTGAAAACCACTTCTATTGGCACCTTGGGTAAGTACCATGATGAAAACTTGGTAAACAAGCATCATGCATAATCCCCTCATCCTCTTGCGCTCCACACTTGGGGGAAAGCTTCATCTATGCCATCCTATCATCCACATCTTCCATATTCCTTATCTTCTATTTGCATCCTATCGACATCCATCCTCCTTTCATACCTTTGATCTTGACTATCCTATCCATATTCTCCATCTCATATCCCTCATCCTATCCAAATCCGTCCTTCATCCATACCTTCGATAATGGTTATGCTAGAGAAAAAAATAATATCCATGCATGCTTTGGAAAATGCAAGCCTTAGTTCCTCCACCATCCATAGCCCTTACACATTATCCTTCCATCTCATACATCTTTATCCACCATTCTTAATTGCACTATCTTCTAATGTGGGGGCATTGCACTCCTTTGCAACATAGTTCCTGGATCCCCATTCCACTTATCTTTCATCCTTTAGTCCTCCATCGCCTATCACCATCCATCTACTTATTCCCTCCATCTCCTATCCAAGCAGTCTCTTCATCCAAACATCCTTTTACCAAGCCCTGGTTCTCCCTTGTCATTGGTCCCACTCCCTTTATCCTATATCCTCAATCCAATCTCATCATATTCCCCATCCCATCCTATCATAACCAATAATTTACCCTCCTTTCATCCAATCTAATCCAATCATTAATCCCCCTCACATCTTATCATATCATATTCCCCATCCCATCCAATCCTATTCAAACATTAATCCCCCTCCCATCTCATCCAATCCATTTATGACCCCCATCACATTGAGCTTTATTACAATCAAACTAAGCTTTATCCCATCACACTAAGCTTTATCCCAATCAAAGTGAGCTTTTTCCATTTATTTGAGCTTATATTGACTTGCACGTAATCCAAACACCCATTTGCGAGGTGCTAGCCAAATCCAAGCGGCAATCCTCCCATCTCTAGACCCTGCACAACCAGCTTGTCTTTTGTCATCTATCGATCTATCCACACCTTGCCCATCGAGATGCATCCTTCCTATGTCTAGCAGTTTATCCAAATCCATCTTCCTACCTATCGGGATGTATCCTTCCCATGTCTGGTAGCGTATTCAAATCCATATCTTACTCTTGGCAAGAGATGTCAGTTGGCCATATGCATGTTGTTTACATGATTGGGAATTTTCGCTTTGATTTTTATCTTGTGTCCCAAGACTATACCTGTTCAGGGCTACCTTAATCATCCCATATCTCAGTATGTCTTGGTTGGTGTATAATAGGGCATAGTTTTTGTTGTATGGTGTGTTTGATGGTTTCTCTTGTACGATCCTACAGTATCGCATCTACACCATCATTGGTGTTTGCAAACCTGTGTGCATTGAGATATATGTTTTCTGAGAGTCCAGTCCACACCTTGGATATTCACAATATCCCGATTCCTATAATTAGTGATGTAGATAATCTATGGCAATATCAAAACTAGGTTTTCTCTCCATATCTACACAACAGTAAATCCCATCCACTTACTTCATCTCATTTCATCCATTTATCTTGGAGACTCTAATTCATTCATTCCCCCTTCATCGTCCTTATCCTTTTTATATTATTTCATTCTCAATCCTCTAGTCCTCTAGTCCTCTAATCCATTTCAAGAGCACGCCCATGTTCTTAGAACCCGCATGTCCTCTCAAGGGGGCATACCACTACCTCCTTCATCCTTCCTCATCCTACCTATGACTGGGGCATCATGCTACTAGTCCATATCCTTTCCATCCATTATGTTTTATTCTTCTTTGATATAACATCACTTCATGACGCTATATCAAAGAGGGGAAAAATGTAGACACCTATAACTAATTAAATTAACATTTAATTAATTTAAGCCTTCCCACGTAATTAATTAATTTAATTGTGTGAATCTCTTTCTTCTTAAAAGTAATTAAATCAAATTTAATAAATTAGATCACTATAAAATTTCATAATTAATTTATCAAAATTAATTATTCCTCGTTCTTCTAAAGTCATTTCAAATATCATTTATTTATTCTAAACCCTTCCTAGTAATTAATTTCTATAAACTAAGCTAATCATGTGATTCCTGCAAATCACCCTTTCTAATCCTATCATCTAGCCTAATTAATTATTCCTTAATCATTCTTATCATTGTTCTCTAATTTTATATTACTTCACTCATTCTCTCTCCTCATGTCACATCCTCCTAACTTTCCCACTTGCATCTAATCCCTCATTAAGCCACCTAATCAATACCCTTAATCATTTGCACATCCCTAATCACTTTGATTATGGATGAGTCAATTCTTTGCCATAAATGGCTTTCCTATCTCATAAATGCTACCCACTTTGATCCTTTCAAAGAAATTCAAATTCTTTGAATCTCCCTATGCATCCTCTTCCCAAGGTTTTTTTGATTCCTTTTCTCATTTAGTCTTCCCACACATCCTCTTATTCTGGAATTTTTAATTCCTCTCCCTTCCCCCAAGGAATTTTATATTCCTTTTCTCTTCCAAATGTACTTGGGAACTCTTCCCTATGCACCTTGAGGTGTGTGGAGACAAGAAATGCCTTTATGGCAGTGGTCTCCACACCTTGTCCTCTCAATCCCTTCCATCACTTTCTTTCAATCCTCACCCTTCATTCCAAATCAATCTTGGCCCTCGATTTTGGCATCTTCAAATCTATAAATTGGGGTCTACTCCCCTCACTTCCATATCCATCTTTTGTGCAATTATATGTTGTCCATTTGAGCTTAGAATCGTTGTCATAACATCCATATTCTAACCATTTTGTTCCATAGTTAGCTACTTCATGCATTCACCCATCAAATCAAGAATCATTGTTGTTGTGTAGTGGAGAGTAATCTGCATCCAACCTTGGAGCCAATCCAATCAAGTGGAGATAGGGCGCTTCTCTGCTTCATCAAAGGCTCAATCGGAGGACAAGAGAGATTCACTTGAAGGTGTAATGGTGTTATTTGCATTTATTTGTGTGTTTTATGCTTATTTTATGTGAATCTAACCATTAACCCCTCTTGTGATTTTCCCTTGGTTTAGGTGCACTAGTAGCTAGCCTCATTGGCTAGATAGATCTTGTGGTTGAGAAAATCTTTGGACTATGTTTCATTTGTTCATATCCCGAGAGAGTAGAACAATGTTGTTGATTATTTGGCTAAATGGACCTCAGAACACATGGGATATTAGCACGATGGTAGATGGGAACAACTCCCTTTAGAGTGCTCCCAAAGACTTGAAATTCTCTGTCATGAAGATAATCAACGATTGTTGGTTGATTGTAATTTGGTTGTGTGTTTGTGAAAATGTGAGTAATTAAACCGATTGAAAACTATTTAACAATCTAACTACACAATCAACAACCAAAACGCTCAAGATAAGATGATAAAAAGGAAGGTAATAAGATAACTAATGAGCAAGAGAATGCAAAATTAATAGCTCCTTTTGTTGAGGATATGTCCTTCAATGTGTGCTCGATTATATGATCCCAAGGATGATTGAAGATGCTCCATGATTGGACATGCAAAAGCTAAACTAAATTGGATGCCAAAATGGATATGAGATGAGGATTCAAAATGGCATTATAATGGTATGGTTGCATGAAAGTCAATAATTTACAAGGAAAAGGGAGGGATTAAATAGGCAAGGATGGGAGGAGAGGAGGCTTGAAAAGGAGACACTTGTCCTCAAAGATGACAAGTGGAAATCCTCGAAATGCCAAGTGGAATGAGATTCCACACTTGTCTTTAAATGGCTAAGCCAAAGATGACAAGTGTCCTTGAGAAGGGCAAGTGTCATGGAGAGAAATGACAAGTGTCCCCAAGCAAACATGTCTTTTTGGGAGAGAAACACCCAAATAAATGGTTATTTTCCAAATATTTAGAATATTAGGAATGTGCACACATGTGAGAGGGGAAGTTGGAAGGGACAAGGTTAGTTAGTGGGTTAGGTTAGAAGAAGGGTTAGATGAGGGGTTAGAGTTAAGAGGCACATGGGGAAATAGAATTAATTAATTAATTAATTCCATAATGGAAAAAAGAGGAAAAGGACAAAAGGTGAATTAAATAATCAAATTATGCATTTGATTTATTTGATAGAAGAAGGGGGCTCATTTAATCAACTAAATGATTTATGATTGTCAAATAATTAATTAGAAGGGGACTATAGTATAATTAATAAAATTAATTAGCTAGAGTGAAGGAACACTATTTAATTAAATAATGTGTAATTATTTAATTTAAAATTGTTTAGGATAGCTAAATTCAATTAATTAGATTAATCAAATCTAGGTGTCTACATTTTGCGTTAGTGTGAAGACAATAAGAAACCAGCGACTCGAAGAATAGAGAGCGAGAACATATTCCAGGCAACCAGAGGAATAATTAGTGATGCCCCCTTGAGAGGGTGCACGGGGAAACGAAGGATTGGGAAACATCTTGAAAGAAAGGTTGCCCCAAGAGATAGGAAGAAATGCAATACGAAACAAAACTGGTAGATGAAGACAACACTCAAAATGAAGAGCGCAAGAAGAAATGGGGAGAAAAATGGTTCCAAGGGGACCGGGATGATGAAAAATAGGGCTTTAGAGGGCCCTGTATTAGCAAATTTGAAAATTTACTATTCACTTTGATGACATGCAAGAGAGAAAATAGGAGAGAATTGAGAACCCTTTAGACTTCCTTTGAGCATTCTAGAGTGTTGAGAGTAGCGGATGAGATGATGGCGAGAGAGGCTCCGAGGCACCACGTAGACATGGTAGCGAGCATTAGGCATCACCAATGGTTGAATCACTAGGAATGTCAAAAAAACCAAGACCTTGCATGTGATTTTGGGCATCTATGAGCCTTAGGAGTAGCTAAAACAACATTCTCATGGGTTCATGTCTCACGGGAATGCACATCGAAGCGCTGCTCACGCAAGGGAGTAGGTTGGGGGACTGGGTAGGCTAGGATGGGAAAATCGAGAATGCATTTCCACATCAACCAGTATATGTCAGATGATAGCGGGAGTACACTCATATGTATCATGAACCGGTGGGAATGCATTCCCATAGTCGAGCAAAAAGGCAAAATAGGGCAAGAATCAGGTTTGCATTCTTGCCTTGGCAAGATCAATGGGATCACATTCCCATAGTCCAGGGAAGGGGAAAATGGCGAGAAAGCCAAAAATAGAGGAAAAGAAAGGGGGAAAGGGGTTAAGAAGAAAATAATAGATAGGGTAGAAGGTTTGACATGCTGATTTGCTTGGGTGTAGTGGAGTGTGGACATCCTGGTGAGCTGGAAGAGGTAATCAACAATTTTGTGATTGGCAATTCAGTTCAGGGTTGTTAAGTGGGCACGAATTGATATTATTGGGTTGGTACATCTATCATGGATGCCCCACATCAGATTGCACATGACCATGCTAAAGGCACTAGCGGAGAGGTGGAGGAGCAACATTGTCGCCTTCCATCTTCCTATAGGGGAGATCACAGTGACAAGTGAGGATATGTACTGGATCCTCAAATTATCGATCAGGGTAGTGTGAGTGATCATAGAGAGAGCACCTCTAGATGACGCCATCCATGGGTTGGTCAAAGTTGGTGTGGAGCTACAACATGGTCAGCTCTCACTAGAGTAGGCATTGTGGCAGACGCCTCCTGATAGGCACATTTACTTTTTTGTATGCACACTGGTCATTGATTTCATTTTGCCAAACAAAGGTGGTCGATCTATTGTGCTCGTACATATCCATGTGTGTGTGTGTGATGGAGACTGATTCAGACCACCATGTGTATGCCACTTTTATATGTTTTTTATGCATGTATGTATGGATCATGATGTATGTATGGATGTATATAATATGATGTTCTAACATGTGTATGATGCAAGGTGTGATGTGATTACATGATGTTTATGCTATATGACATGATTATGATATGAGATGATATAATATGCATTGACAAATTTGTGATGCAGGATGTGATGTGTTGATGTAGTGATGGAGACTGATTCGGCTCACCATGTGTATGTCACTTTTATATGTTTTTTATGCAGGTATGTATGGATCATGATGTAAGTATGGATGCATATGATATGATGTGCTAACATGTGTATGATGCAGGGTGTGATGTGTGTGCACGATGTTTATGCTATATGATGTGATTATGATATGAGATGGTATAACATGCACTGACAAATTTGTGATGCGGGATGTGATGTGTTGATGTAGTAATCTATGCAATTTATGATTATGTGTATGACATGGATGTATGCATAATGCTTAGTAATGGACATGTATGACCTCTCATACATCCTGATAATTAGTAATGGACATATATGATTAGTAATGAACATGTATATATACATAATGATTTGACTCTCTTCATCTTGATGATCGATCATGAAGTGTGATCCAAAACGTTGATGCAAAAATCTTGTACATGATTAAATCCAAAAACTACATTCTCTTATTTATATGATGGATTGTGGAAATCTCCTAGAACTAATGTATGACCTAGTGATGAGATGGATACATAGACACAATATGGATAATATATTGATGTGATTATGCAGGATGAGATGTATATATTCATATAGATGACCATGTGATGGATGGATATGGGTTATTTATTAACGTATCTATGATGCATGTAAATGAATAATGATAAATAAATCTATATATTATCTTCTAACCCATTTGTGATACAGGATGCAATGCACATGGTAGCTACAAAGATGTAAATGCAGTGAATGTAGGACTAACATGGTGATGAATTCAACATGCTCTAGAGATATTTGGTGAAGACAACATTGAAGATAGAAGAGCCAGGGATGTTTGCACATTTCCAATTATGACTAACAATGAAAAAGAAGTAGGCGAATGCAATGCAATGAAAATGTAGATGAAGAGATCATGGAGCATGAGAACCCTTGGAATAGGTTGTCAATGTAGCTAGCACTTAATTTGATTTAATAGAATTGTATATGATGCACCAAGGTACAAGGAACCAAGGTGAGTTTATATCCAATACATGGATTGACTCAACAAATAGACACAAAAGGTTAGTCCAACACCACACGAAGTTATAGAGAACTCTGTGAGAAATGATTCTAGAAACCACAAGCAAAAGACATGCTCTAGTGTGACATGAGATAGTCAAGACCTCATGAGGGTATAACAAGGGACACATAAAGAAAACACACACCAAGCAAAAGCAAGAACAAACAAGATCACACCCCTAGGATTTTTATTCCTAGTGCACCATGATATAAAGAACTATGGCGACCAAGAGGAAACAATACGAAGGAGCTCAAAAAGATAAAAAAAATATTAGAAAGATTCAAAGCCAACACGAGCACCTCAAATATATTTTGCCAAAAGGATGTCTAATAGACGTGGATGTGATATTTGTCTGAATAGAGGAAGGATACATCCTATGGAGACTGATGATTGGACGAGGGATCGATGAGACTAGACGACAAATAGATACCTGATATGATCACGATGACAAAAATGCTTAAGGATAATTGTTGAAGAACCAATTGATGGGATATGGTCATGAAGACATGACCTTGATGTGCATATGTACAATTTACACCTATCTACAAGGCACATATTTACACAACCAACATGGCAACCAAGATGTGGCCAAAAGGAATATACAAAACATGACCAACACTATGTACAAAGAACTAACACAAAAACTATGCACAAGCAGTTATGGACAAGAGATGACCGCATAGAAACTCAAAAGGAGAAGCACAAGGTGAAGTGGATGAATGTGAATCATGGAAGAGAGGATGTGGGTAGCAAAGGATAAAGCGCTAGGAAAGGTAGATGCGAAGGAGATGCAGATGAGGGAAGGTAGCAAGAGATACCACACTAAGTAAGGTGGATGTGAAGAGCTAAGGGACAATGGAACTATCTCTTACACACAATGCTTGTTTCCAGGTTTTCACCATGTGTACATGCTCAAGGAGCCACCAGAGGAGGTTTTCACCATAGGACAAATTTATTTCTCTTTACTATTTTTGTTATATTGTTATTTTGTATTTTTTATATTTTTTTAATTTTTTAGACTTCTTTGATTTTAGAACATAAGGTACACCGCCATAAGTTAGGCATAAAATCTCTTCAGATGTAGGATATTTAGGGGATCATTGAGGGGCTCCCCTTCTGGAGTACATAGCTGATAGACCCCTAAACCATATCTTGTTGTTACTACATATAGGCCCAATCAATTAGCTTCAAACTTTCCTTTCTTTTCTTTGTCCTACTAATTCTATGTATTTTCTTGGAACACCAGATCACCTACTTGAAATTTATGAGGGTGAACTTTCTTCTGATATCATCTCTTGAGTCTGATTTGATATATTTGCAGGTGATCATATGCTTTCTGACGTTGTTCGTCAAGAAGATCTAGTTGGTCTAGCCTTGCCACCCTATAGTCTTCATAAAAAATGAACTCTTTCAAGGATATGTGCAAAGATAGTATTTCAACTTCAATTGGTAAGACCACTTTTGCACCATAGACAAGGAAAGACGAAATGGCTCTAGTGGGAGTTTGGATGCTAGTGCCATATGCCCAAAGGGCAGGATTGAGGTGAAGGTGTCAGTAATGATTGGTTTCATTGATAATCTTTTTAAGGATACAAAGCAAAGTTTTGTTCGTTGCCTTAGCCTGGCCATTAACAACCTTGTGGGTAATAAGGGGTAGACCAATGATGTTGGATATGAAAAGTGGAACAAAGACCAAGCATGTCCTAGTTTTTAAAAGGGGTTAAATTATTGGTAATGATGGTGGAGGGGACTCCATAGCAGCAAAGGATGTAATATAGTATAAATTTAGACACTTGAACACTAGTGGTAAGGGTGATGGGTATAGCTTTAACCAACTTAGTGAAGTATTCAGTAGCGATGATAATAAAATTGTGTCCATCAGAGGAAGGAGGATGGATCTTACCAACAAGATCAAGGCCCCATGTAGAAAAAGGCCATGGTGTTGTAATTGGCTACAAATCTTGTGCTAGAACATGAATCGAGTCTTTGTGCTGCTAATAGGACATACACTTCTTAACAAATTCACAACAGTCATGTTCCATGGTGGTGCAGGAGCACTTAGGAATTAGGCTCATAGTCCTTCCACAATTTTGGCTTTTACTGACCTTAGCCAAGTCAGGTTTATAATAAGGACTCCAGGAGGGTCCAAGGTGTGTGTGTGATGTTTGATTTGAATCAAATGCAGGCCTAGTTGAGTTGGTTTTCTTCCTAGGTTTGCACTTTGTGAATAGGTAATAGTTTGAGTAGTTGAAATGGCCTTCTTGATGGTCAAAAGAGGCATGAATTGGTATGAGAATTGGAGAGGTTTAGAATAGTCTTAGGAATGTTTAAAAATTCATGAGTAATGACTTGAAATAGGTTGCTTAGGTTGGAAATACAAAATGTGGAAAGTTGTAAAAGTTGTCATGACAACTTTGGTCCTAAAGAGCTTAGCGGTGGAGTTAGGGATAGCACAATGCCCTAGGGTGCCTCCACATGTGGGGAAGACTATTTAAACCTCCTCTTGCATGGTTTCCAAGGTTGGAGGTTTGGTTTTGTATGATTGGCAATTTGAAACTACTCATTTTCGGACTGTTATCATTGTTTTTGGTCTTCTTTTTCATAAAATGTGAACACTAATGGATTGAATCCACTGATCTAGCTTTGGATTGTAGTTATTTGGTGTGTTCTAGTACTAGTTGGTTCATTTCATTCTTTGTAGATAGGGTGTGTTAGTACTTTCATTGCTTTGTTTCCAAACAACCAGTTTTGGCTTGTAAATAGTATTTTTTAATAAAATGGTTGCCCCATAAAATCCCTTCGTGCTACCATCACGACCTATTGGGACATGGAAGGAAACCCTATGTATAGTGTAAATATGTAGGGAGGATTTCTGGAAGTGGAGTTCATCATGGTTACCACCTTGTTCTAGGCGAGTCTAAGAGCAACCCGGCTAGAGAAGACACGATGAAAATTGAATGCACAGTGCAGGGGCGAACACAAAACCTTAGCCAAATAATCTAGAGAGGTTAATGAGGTCCATATAGAGTTTTAACAACAAGGATAAGCCTTGATGAGACCTTTAGATTTCCATACCACAAAATTGAACAGTCACTACCGGTTAAAGGCCTAAAAACCCTACCAAACCCTCATTTTTGGGTTAGGGTACTGTATGGAAAGTTGGGAAGCCAAAACCACCAAAATCTCTTGGGGATAGGTGAATTATTGAAGAAAATTAAAACTCTTAGCAATATCTTTTGGACCGTAAAACCAAAAACCCTCAAAAATCGGATTTAGGAGGCCTAATTGGGGCTCATCCTTGTAGCCCTATTTCTAGGCAATTTCATGAAATCAGTAAGGGAGATGAAGATTTAAAAACCTCAAATGGACCTAGTTGGATTGATTCCATGGTAAAAACCATCTCCATACCTCTGCAATGACTCACAACAGGATGGGGGTGAAAAGTGAGAAATTGATAAGTTGTTGTCAAGATAGCAAGATTGAGCATATGGGAAACACATTGAAATGGTAGGGTTCTTAGTCAAACACTTGTTGCAAGCACCTTGAGATTGGTAAGGAGAAAGTCCTAGAAGAGATTGGAAAGGAATTGGAGGTCTTGGAGCATAACTAGACCTGGTGAGATTGGTGGAATTCAACAACACCAACTAGGTGAAGTGTGATCAAGCTAGGTGAACCCCATCAAATTGGTATCAGATCCTATAAGATTTGGGCTAGGTGAGTAGATGTCCTTAGTGGAATCTATAGGAGATAACACCATGGTGACCAATGTAGAGTTGGCAAAGAAAGTGAATCATCAGGAGGAAGAGAATAGACTCCTGAAGGAGAAGTTGATTGAATTGGAATGTAAGCTTGGTGATATTGAAACCAAGGCAAATGAAGTGTTTGTAAAGGTTGAAGGAGCAGAAAGGAAGGGTAAAGAGGTGTCAGAAGTAGACAAAGTACCTGAACCTGATCCTGATCCTATCTAGAACAAGAACCTTTCCTATAGGCATTGAAAGCCTTTAGTGGTAAATCACTAGAAGGATTGTCATTATTTACTGGTTAGATGGAAACA
Source organism: Cryptomeria japonica (assembly GCF_030272615.1). NCBI lineage: Eukaryota > Viridiplantae > Streptophyta > Pinopsida > Cupressales > Cupressaceae > Cryptomeria > Cryptomeria japonica. The sequence continues at coordinate 543,549,790 of NC_081409.1, forward strand.
GAAGTGGTTCTAGAATGGATAGAGGGCACGGAGAACCATTTTGAGTGTGAAGGCATAACTGAAGCTCAAAGAGTTAAAGTGGCCAAGTCTAGGATGAGAGGAGTTGCTCTCACATGGTTGAAATTTTTGCAGGATGAGAGGAAGAAAGTAGGTAAACCTCCCATCTCTTCTTGGAAAGGGATGCTAGTCAAAATCAGAGAAGTCTATCTCCCTGATGACTATGAAGTGCAGATTCATAGGAAAAGACAAAACCTAAGACAAAAAGACCTTGATGTAAGTGGTTATACGAAGGAGTTTCACAAACTTAGTCTTAGATCTCATGCAGTGGAAGAAGAAAGTCTTAAAGTCGCTAGGTACCTAAATGGACTAAGATGGAACATCCAAGAGGAAATCAGTCTAATGAGCCCAAAGATAGTTCATCAAAGCTATCAACTTGCCCTTAAAGTGGAAGAAAAACTGAAAAGAAAACATGATTCAAGTAGTAATAGGGGCAGGGGTAGAGGAAAAGAAAATAGAGGCCATAGGGAAGTCTTTGGAGGAAGAAACTCAGAGCAAAGAACACAGGGTGAGTCTAAACTCATTGAGCAACAAGAACGTGGCACTAGTAAAGGAGGATTCAATAGAGGAAGAGGGTCAAACATTGGTTTTAGAGGAAGGTCTAGTGGACAAGGTAGAGGTTCCTCGTATTTTGCCTCAATGAAGTGTTACCATTGCAATCAACTTGGTCATCCAGCATATAGGTGTCCAGAGAAGGGATCATCATCACAGAGTAGTGAAAGGAGAGTGAACTACCTTCAAGAAGAGACTTCAAGCAACAAGACTTCAGAGGTTGCCTTAGAATCAGAGGTAGGTGACAACTTGATGATAAGAAGAACTTTGATAAAAGAACCTGTCAGAGAAGAGCCTAGCCAAAGGAGGTAATTATTTAAGATCAAATGCAAGATTATGGACAAAGTTTGCAAGGTGATCATTGATTCAGGGTCAATAGACAACATTGTGTCAGAAGAGGTAGTGAGTAAGCTTAAGTTACAAAGGATACCTCACAACAACCCATATAGGGTCACTTGGTTGAACAAAGGCCAACATGTCCTGTTCAATGAGCAATCATGGGTGGATTTCACCATTGGGAGGTATAAGGACAAAGTGTTGTGTGATGTCCTACCCATGGATGCATGCCATCTTCTATTGGGAAGACCATGGAAATTTGATAGACAAGCTATTCATGATGAAGCCAAGAATGCATATTCATTCAAGAAAGATGGAGTCACATTCAAGATCCAATCCATCCTTGAGGAAGGTGAAAAAAAAGCTGCAGGTCCTAATGTCCTCTTAGTGAGTGAAAAACAGTTCTTGAAGACACTTGAGGAAGGTGAAGGTATAGGGTTTGTATTAGTAATGAAGCCTAAAGAGAAAGACAAGAAAGAGCAGCTAGATTTGCCAATAGAGGTTCAAGACCTATTGAAGAAGTTCAAAGGAATAGTGAGTGATGGACAACCAACCACCTTACCTCCTAAAAGAGCCATAAGCCATCAAATAGACTTTATTCCTGAAGCATCCTTACCTAACAAGGCAGCTTACAAAATGACTCCCCAACAAAATGTTGAGATTGCTAAACAAATCCAAGATCTTTTAGATCAAGGCCTAATTAGGAAAAGCATTAGCCCTATGTTGTACCTACCATTTTAGCCCCAAAGAAAGGTGGTACTTGGAGATTGTGCACTGAATCTAGGGCTATAAATAGGATCACCATTAGATATAGGTTTCCAATTCCTAGAATAGAAGACCTAATGGATTGTTTAGGGGAAGCCAAATACTTTACCAAGATTGACCTCAAAAGTGGATACCACCAAATTAGGATTAAGCAGGGTGATGAATGGAATACAACATTCAAGACAACAAAGGGTCTTTATGAATGACTTGTAATGTCATTTGACTTATCTAATGCTCCAAGCACCTTCATGAGACTCATGAATAAGGTGATGAAGGACTTTATAGGTAAATTTAAGGTGGTATATTTAGATGATATTCTCATTTTTCCGTAAGGATAGGGCAGTTCATGTTAATCATTTGCAAATTGTGCTACAAAGATTGTATGAAGAGAAGCTAACCATGAACTTGGACAAGTGTGAATTTTTTAAGCAGGAGTTGGTTTACCTTGGGTTTGTGTTGTCACAAGGAAACCTTAAGCTGGATCCTAGCAAGGTTGAAGCCATAGTGAATTGGCCTACTCCTAAGTCAACAACAAAGGTGAGAAGCTTCCATGGACTAGCTCAGTATTACAGGAAGTTCATTAGGCAATTCAGTGCTATATGTGCACCAATGTTGGACACTATTAGAGGAGGAATGAAGGCAAAGTTTTAGTGGAATGAACAATCAAATAGAGGTTTTGAAACCTTGAAAGAGAAGATAGCTACTCAACCGGTGTTGGTGTTGCCTAGTTTTGAGAAACTCTTCACAATGGAATGTGATGCAAGCAATGTTGCAGTAGGTGCTATCCTAAGCCAAGAAGAAAGACTAGTGGCTTTCCATAGTGATAAGATAAGTGATGCAAAGAGGAAATACTCCTCATATGACTTGGAATTATATGCTTTAGTGCAGGCTTTGAGGAAGTGGAGACACTATCTCCTTCCTAAGTAATTTGTAGTCTACACAGACAATCAAGCTCTAAGCTTTCTAAACTCACAAGACAAACTCAGTCACAAACACATGAAGTGGGTAGAGTATATGCAAGCCTACACATTCACAATCAAGCACAAAAAAGGTCAATTAAACCGGGTTGCTGATGCATTGAGCATAAGACTTTTGACAGTCCAAGAAATTCAATTAAGAAGCATAGGTGTTGACAGTTTTAGAGACCTATACCTAGATGATGAAGACTTCTCAAATGCCTACAAGGTATGCAAAGAGTATCAAAATAATTTTCATGGTGAGTATTCAGATTTTACCTTGCAAGATGGATTATTGTTTAGAGGTGGACAACTTTGTGTGCCTAGAGGGTCAATGAGAGAAAATCTCATACAAGAGAGGCATAATGGCAGTCTTAGTGGTCATTTTGGAGTCAATGAGACTCAAGAGTTGGTTCAGAGGTATTACTATTGGCCTAGGACGAAACAAGATGTTAAGAAGTATGTGAAAACTTGCATTGTTTGTCAAAAGGCCAAGGGCACTTCTTCAAATGTTGGATTATACCAACCTCTTCCCATACCAAATAGACCTTGGGAGTGCATTAGTATGAATTTTGTAGTAGGTTTACCAAGGACAAAGAAAGGATTTGACATCATTTATGTCATAGTGGACAAGTTTAGTAAGATGGCCCACTTTGTACCTTGCAAGACTACTCATGATGCATGTCATAGAGCTCATTTGTTCTTCAAAGAAGTGATAAGGATACATGGTTTACCCATGAGCATTGTTTCAGATAGAGACTCAAAGTTCATGAGTCATTTTTGGAAGACACTTTGGCAAAATCTTGGCACCAACCTATCTTTTGGATCAACCTATCATCCACAAACAGATGGGCAGACCAAACTGGTTAATAGGAGCTTAGGAAACTTATTAAGGTGCCTTACCAAGGAGTATGGTCAAACATGGGATCGAGTGTTATCACAAGCTGAATATGCTTACAATGACACAATAAATAGAACCACCGACAAGAGTCCTTTTTAGGTGGTCTATGGTATTCACCCAAGGGGTATATTAGAGTTAAGGGATTCAGGGAATGCATCAACAAGAAGTGGATATGCTAAATATGTTGCTCAGTCAATGAAAGAGATACATGAATCAGTCAAGCAAGCATTGATGGAGAACACAAGTAAGATCAAGCAAAAGGTTGATGAGAGAAGGAAGAACCTACAATTCCAAGTAGGTGATCTTGTCATGGTGCATCTAAACAAAGCAAGGCTACAACAAGGAGTACCTAATAAGTTACAGATGAGAAGGTTGGGTCCATGTGCCATCCTATCCAAGTATGGGGAAAATGCATACAAGGTGGACCTACCTAGTGAAATAGGACTGTCACCGGTTTTCAACATAGCAGACTTAGTTGCTTACAAAGGGCCAATTCAAGGTTCAGATTGTAGTCACTCAGAGGTATCAAATGATGTGAATAACCTTCAAGTACCAGCAAGACCAAGTCCAAAGGCTGAAAAGGTATTGAGTTCACGGATCACTAAGAAGACAAGACACCAAATCTTTTGGGAGCACCTCATCAAGTGGTAGGGCATGGATGATGTTGAGGCTACATGGGTGCTGGAGACAGAGTTTAAGAAGTTAGGTATTGATCAGAATTTGATCCCAAAAGAGGTGACTTAGTTTTCTTTTCTTTGGGAGAATGGTGCAGGAGCACCTAGGACTTAGGCTCATAGTCCTTCCACAATTTTGGCTTGTACTGACCTTAGCCAAGTCAGGTTTCTAATAAGGACTCCAGAAGGGTCCAAGGTGTGTGTGTGATGTTTGATTTGAGTCAAATGTAGGCCTAGCTGAGTTGGTTTTCTTCCTAGGTTTGCACTTTGTGAATAGGTAATAGTTTGAATAGTTGAAATGGCCTTCTTGATGGTCAAAAGAGGCATGAATTGGTATGAGCATTGGAGAGGTTTAGAATAGTATTAGGAATGTTTAAAAAGTCATGAATAATGACTTGAAATAGGTTTCTTAGGTTGGAAATACAAAATATGGAAAGTTGTAAAAGTTGTCATGACAACTTTGGTCCTAAAGAGCTTAGCAGTGGAGTTAGGGATAGCACAATTACCTAGGGTGCCTCCTCTTGAATCGTTACCAAGGTTGGAAGTTTGATTTTGTATGATTGGCAATCTGAAACTACTCATTTTCGGACTGTTATCATTGTTTTTGGTCTTCTTTTGCATAAAATGTGAACACTAATGGATTGAATCCATTGATCCAATTTTGGATTGTAGTTACTTGGTGTGTTCTAGTACTATTTGGTTTATTTAATTCCTTTTATATAGGGTGTGTTAGTACTTTCATTGTTTTATTTCCAAACAACCAGTTTTGGCTTGTAAATAGTAAATTTTTATAAAATGGTTGCCCCATAAAATCCCTCCATGCTACCATCACGGCCTGTTGGGACATGGAAGGAAACCCTATGTATAGTGTAAATATTTATGGAGGATTTTTGTAAGTGGAGTTCATCATGGTTACAACCTTGTTCTAGGCGAGTCCAGGAGCAACTCGACTAGAGAAGACAGGGTGAAAATTGAATGCATAGTCCAGGGGTGAACACAAAACCTTAGCCAAATCATTTGGAGAGGTTCATAAGGTCCATACAGAGTTGCAACAACAAGGAGAAGCCTTGACAAGACCTTTATATTCCCATACCACAAAATTGAACAATCAATGTCGGTTAAAGGCCTAGAAACCCTACCAAACCCTCATTTTTGGGTTAGGGTACTGTACGGAAAGTTGGGAAGCCAAAACCACCAAAATCTCTTGGGGATATGTGAATTATTGAAGAAAAGTAAAACTCTTTGCAAGGTCTTTTGGACCGTAAAACCAAAAACCCTCAAAAACCGGATTTAGGAGGCCTAATTGGGGCTCATCCTTGTAGCCCTATTTCTAGGCAATTTCATGAAATTGGTAAGGGAGATGAAGAATGCACAACCTCAAATGGACCTAGTTGGATTTATTCCATGGTAAACACCACCTCCACACCTCTGCAATGACTCACAATAGCATGGGGGTGAAAAGTGAGAAATTGACAAGTTGTTGTCAAGATAGCAAGATTGAGCATATGGGAAACACATTGAAATGGTAGGGTTCTTAGTCAAACACTTGTTGCAAGCAAATTGAGATTGGTAAGGAGAAATTACTAGTAGAGATTGGAAAGGACTTGGATGTCTTGGAGCATAGCTAGACCTGGTGAGGTTGGTGGAATTGAGCAACACCAACTAGGTGAAGTGTGAGCAAGCTAGGTGAGCCCCATCACATGGTGGGCCAGTAGTATCCCACTCGTAAGAGATGTTTGGCAAGAACGTATCCACTCATATGAGTGACACAAAATCCAACAGACACTTCTTTCATTGAAATGTTAGTTTCATTCGAATCTAAACATCTAGCAAGGGTTTCATGGTATCCCAAACAATATAGATTTTCTCCTATAAGTGTGAAATGAGCATAATGATGGATGATGTTTTGGTGAACATTTTGGGATATGTTGGGTGGAAGGGTATAATCTTTAAGGTATGTATAAATGTCGTGGTACCGGGGTGATTGAGGACCAACAATTTTGCACACCATCACTATGTGTGATGTCTCAAATGAGTGTTGGAGAAGCTTCTTGACCAATAACTCATATCTAGGGCTATCTGACTTAATGGTGAGGAGAGAACTGATAGTGGCCATTGCATCAACTGCCTTGCTTTGTGCCCTAGGAATCTGATCTAATATAATGGTCTGATTTTTTTGTTTGAGATCATCAACCATCCTTTTATAAGGTAGGATCTTGTCATCCTTAGTTTGGTACTCATCATTTACTTGCCTGATAACCAATTGTGAATCCCCATAGATGATAATATCGACAATGTTCCACTGAATAGTTGTCTTTAGGTTGGTGATGAGACCTTCATATTCAGTAATATTATTAGTACATGGGAAAGACAACTTGAATGACTCAGGGATGAGGTCCCCTTGAGGAGGGACAAATAAGAAACCTTCCCTCTATCCTTTGTGTGTATGTGAACCATCAAAATAAAGCTTCCAGGGGGTTTGTGATGTGATTGTATAAACATACTCTTATGAAAATTCTATGACCAATGGATGGGTATCCACCAGGGGTGTTTAGGCTAGTTAGTCTACAATAACCTTTCTTTTGATGCCCTTTCTATCTACATATTGAATATCAAACTTGCTAAGAAATATGACTCACTTGACCATAGGACCAATAAGAATTGTCTTTGATAAGAGATACTTGAGGGGATCAATCTTGCAGATGAGCTTGGCGATGTAACTTAGCATGTAGTGTTAGAGATTTTGTGAAAAAAAGACAATAGTTAGACATGTTTTTTTCCATAGGTGAGTAATTAAGCTCATATCCCATTAAGGTATGAGCAATGTAGTAAATGGTGCATTCTTTCCCCTGATCACAATGTTGGGCAAGGAGTGCTCCCAATGCGACTAGAATTCTTGAGATATATAGAAGCAAAGGTTGCTTTGGAATAGGTGGTATTAGGACTAGGGGACTGGCCAGATATTCCTTTATCTTGTCAAATGCTTGCTAGCATTGAGAATCCCACTTAAACTCCGTACCCTTTTTGAGAAGATGAGTAAATGGTTGGCATTTATCTGCAAGTTGAGCAATGAAGCGCCCGACAGACTGTAACTTTCCTTGGAGGCTAAGCAAATTCCTTAGTGTTTTAGGGGGAGGCATTTCTAAGATCACTTTGACCTTCTTGGGTTCAACCTCTATGCCGCACTTGGAAACTATGAAGTCTAGGAGTTTACTTGATGTAACTCTGAACACACGGTTTTTAGGATTAAGGCGTAACTTGTACTTATCCATACGTTCAAATATGGGTTCAAGAATAACTGAATGTTTTGCTCTTGTCTTTGATTTTCCTAATATGTTATCCACATAATCCTCTAGTATCTTATGCATGAGGTCATGGAAAATCACTATCATGGCACGTTGATAGGTAGCGCATGCGTTCTTGAGACCAAATGGCATAACCTCGTAACAAAAGGTTCCCCATGGAGTGGTGGATGCTATTTTATGTTGATCTTCTTTTGAAATTTTTATCCGATTATAACTCAAAAACCCATCCATGAGGAAAAAAAAATTCATGTCCCACTATCAAATCAACAAGGATGTCGATGTTAGGAAATGGAAAGTTGTCTTTAGGATAGACTTCGTGAGATCTCTGAAATTTGTACACACTTTGATATCCCCATTAGGTTTGGAAATAGGTACCATGTTGAAGATCCATTCCAAATAGTCAATTGGTTGGATGAACTTGACTTCTAACAACTTTTCCAATTCTGCTTTAACCAATAATGAAATCTGAGGATGCATCTTTCGGTGTTTCTGTCTAGATGCAATTTTGACCGCATTTGGGTCTCACCTTAGTTTTTTCACCCCTTGGCCTAATTGAAGACCTGATTATGCTTATACACATGACAAACATCAAAAACCTTGATTGGCACCCCCTTGGGCACCTTGATCCTGACCCAAAATAGGGTAGGACTAGGGCGCAGCACCATGGTCCTCCCTAAATTGGACCCTCTTTAAACCCATTTTTCACATTTGAAATTTGAGTAGGATTTCCCTCTTCGTGTCGACTCATGTCGAAAAATTAGTTAATTTTCTCAACAAGTAAGTATATAAAGAGGCTTTCCCCTCTCATTTGAACATGCATCAATGAGAAAGAGCACACGTATGACATCAAATAATCAAGCATTCAAGATCAATTGAGCATCTTCAGTCTTCCTTCAAGCCTTGGAGCAACAATAAAGTCAAGATTCAAGCATTGAAGTGGAGATCTACATCCTATTTCCTGAAATCCTAATTCCATGTGGAGACAAGAAAAACTTCACAAGGATGTATAAGCATTCAATTTTTAGTCATAATTCAACATATCCCTCAAAAGGAGAACCTTTACTTTCAGTCATTTCAATTAAATTTATCTCAATTTCATGGTTAATTCCAAAACCAGGATTTGACCTAAGGCAAGCCCCTATTCCCAACCTATTTCCCTTTCTTTTTGTGTGTAGGAAACAGGTGCACAACTATACTTCTCAAAATAAGCTTCAGACATAGAGATTGAACAACCCTTTTTGGTGTGCAGAAAATTTGAAAGATTGGGTTGCCACATCACAGTCCCTGCCTTTTCAGGGCATTTTCATAGGGCAGATCTGAATCAACTTAATTAATCAAATCTAGATGTACAACAAAATCCCGAACCTGTAGCTCATTATTTTCTCAGTTTTGTCTCTAATTTTAGTACTTTACCCTACATCAACATTTCAACTTACAAAAGAGGGAAAAACACATCATAATCAATCAATCCACTTAGTATTCAATCTTTATCTAATTTGTGAGTAAAACTAGTGGATTCCTTCCCTCTTTTGAATGAAAAAAGAATTCCTCCCCAAAAGCAAAAATTGATTTGGTGATTTCTCCTTCTATGTTGCAAATTGCCAAATCAAAATTTCCCCTTTACATTTTGGTGAACCCGACTCCTTACACCTTTAATTCTGATTTTTGTTTTGAGATCTTAGTGTGTATGCAATTTACAATTTAAATTTTCATTTACAAGTTTGATTTCCTTGCAAATTTAAAAAATTTAGAGGTTAAATTCACTAAAACCCTAATTTTTAAATTCAAAATTGAGCTTGTGATTTCTCTAAATTAGATTCATTATTTCAGATCTGAGTACTCTTCAATTTTACAATTCAAATTTTCGTTTACATGTTCAATTTGCAATCAAATTTCAAAAATTAAGTGGTAAATTTTTAAAACTCTAATTTTTTATTTTAAAATTAAACTTGTGAGATTCTTGCTTCAATTTAAAAAACAAAATTTCACTTCCAAGAGTCAATTTCAAATTTTTAAAATTAAGTGGTTAATTTCAAAAATCCTAATTTTTAAAATTTTGCAAATTGAGCTTGTGGGTTGTTTAAATTTTGAATTTCCCTCTTCAAACTTGGTTGTTAATTTCAATTCAAATTCAAAATTATAATCTTGGATCAAATTTGAATTTCAAATTTAAATTTTAAAATTAAGTGGTTAATTAAACAAACCCTAATTTTTAAATTTAAAATTGATTCTTTCAATTCCCACATTTCAAAATTTAAATTTTAAAATTAAGCGATTATTTTGAGAAAGCCCTAATTTTAAATTTTATTTTATTTTCAACAATTTCAAATTTTAAAATTAAGAGGTTATTTTGAGAGGGCCCTAAATTTAAAATTCAATCTCTTTCGGATAATTTTAATTTTAATTTTAATTAAGAGGTTATTTTTACATAATCCTAATTTGAAATTTCAATTTCCTAGGAGGTTGCATTATTGCTCTTTATTCTTTCAATCAATTTGTTCATTTAATTGAGTAATTATTGTTCCTAGAATTTTGCATTATTCAATTATTTTGCAACTTAGATTCCAAAATTCAAATTTCAAATTTCTAATTTCCCTCCTTTAGCGCATGAGTTTTACTACTATTAGTCCAACTTATAGTATCCCCGTGAGAAGAAGTTGTAGAATTAAGGTTGCCCAAGGTTTAATTATCGAGAAGATGGAGCCTAATTTGGATAACTTTTTCAATGAGGATATTAGTAGTTCTTGAAATCCTATGAATGTCCCCATTTATCCTCATTCTGTAGACAATTCTCATGATGTGGAAGAATCACTAACTAGGGTTCCCGTTGACCAATTGGAGAAGATTGAAAATCAATTTGAAGATCTTCAACAATGGATGAGTCAACAATACCCAAAAAGGGAAGCCCTCCCATTGATTGAAGGATTAAAAAAGAATGGTTCAAAGTGATAAACTTAGTGTTGATATCTTGTGTGGTATTGCTCATATTGTTGATTCTAATATTAGGCCCATGAAGAGTTGTGTCAAAGCCCTAGGTTACACACAACCTCCCAGTCAAGTTAATCATTCCATTCCTTTGACTACTCATATGGCTAGTGTTCCCACATTTACATCAAACATCATGGGTACCTCTACACAAAATGTCATACCTACAAATGTTAGTCAAGGGGGCAACTACTCTTCTTTCATTCCTCCTACCATGAGTCTTCCATTTGTTGCCCAATCTTCTCCTATACCTACAAATATTAGTTAATGGGGAAACTCCTCTTCTTTCATTCCTCCTACCATGAGTCTTCCATTTGTTACCTAATCATCTCCCATACCTACCTATTATAATGTTCCACATCCTTATTCTCAACCCCCACCTTCCTATAACAATATCCCTCCTTATTCTCAACCCCTACCTTTATTCAACATGCTGGATATCCTTGGCATATGATGAACCGGTATGTTGATATCACGATAATGTATGTTGTCATTGATGTCAATAAGTGTAAGTGAACCGATATGCAGATTGAAGAAGTTGGTGAACCGGTATGAAGAGGCATGAGGAGATTCAGTGAACCGGTGTCGGGGTTTCACTAAGTGTGATTACTGGTTGGTAGTCTCAGCTCTATGGTTATCAGCTTGGCGATCCAGCTTGTGTGATGAACCGATGATACTCTGTGATCGAGGTGCCACGTCAGCTTTGTACGCGTGAAGGATTGAGGCATAAGAAGATCGACCACATTTGAAGCCTACCTCGGGAATGATCATTCTTCTTAGTGGCATAAGAAGAAAGCGTGATGGCTTACTGATTCCCATGAGCGGTGATGAATGAACGATGCAAATTGTCTTGTGATATGTTTTAAATTGTAATTCTCTATGTAATATGTTTGGACGGTCAGGATTGGACCGCCTGTGTTGTAAACCTAAGCATCTTAGGGTTTAGGGTTTATGCTACCGACCTATTTGTTATCTATAAGGTCGATGATGTTTGTATTGGAAAGTTGTTGGCAAATGTTGTGTGTGTATGTATATGAGTGAAGAGATACTTGATACTTGCCAGACCAGTAAGAGAGAAAACTGCAAAGTGTGTTTGCAGAGTAGAGGATATGAAAAGGATCTACCTTGGCATATAGTGCTATTATCAGATCAGAGTTTTTACCTATTGTCTTCTAATCATTTCAACAGATGGAAAATCCCTTTACCGGGTAGCTTTAACAAGATTATTGTAAAACCTGTAACCAGGTGACTCAAGATCATTGAGTTCTTTAAATCCTGTAGCGAGCTAACCTTTAACAGGGTATATAGCCATCCCTTAACCAGGTGATCTCTAATAGGATCGGTTCCTAACAGAACCTTATTGTAAAGTCTTTAATCGGACTAGGCTCCTAACAGGGCGAGCTTCAAAAGAGTTCAAAACAAGCTTGTGGGTATTCATTCCCACCGTGGTTTTTCCCATTTGGGTTTCCACATGAAAAATCTATGTGTTATGTGTTATGCATTTTTCATGTGATGTTTATGAAGTATTTGGTTGAAGGATTATGCATGTAGGGTTAATAGGTTATGGTATTTTTAGTATACCACATGTATATGTTTATGGGTGAAGTTGATGTTGCATAATTGATCGTATTTGAAGTATTCAGATCTATCAGTTTATGGTGTCTGGTGTCTTACTATGTTTAACCGATATCGGCATGGTTAAGTTCATTAATGGTGATAACCAGTTGGTTTTGCTTTAGCTAGATAAGTTGTTAAGTGAGTTTTTATCTGTACTGATTCACCCCCCCGTCTCAGTACCAGTTGGGGTATCTGATGTTCATCATTATTCATCACAACAATGTTACGCCTCCTTCTCAATATAACTTGTCCAATTTCAATCCTTCTACCTAAGCTACCATCAATAATCTAGCTCAAATAGTGTCTTCCTTAAAACAACAAATAGCTTCTATGAATCAATCTAAGTATAATGTGCCTATTTTGATGTAGTAATCCCATTATCCAATGAAATTGTCTAAGTTGTCCCTCCTAAACATGTGGAAGTCCCTCAATTGGAGCTTTATAATGGAAAAGGTGATCCCTTGACTCATGTTAAAACATTTCAAACTTTGTGTAGTGACTTTGCTCATGACCAAAGATTGCTGGCTAAATTGTTTACTAGGACATTAAGGGATAAAGCTTTGCAATGATATTGTTCTTTGCCTCCTTATTCTATTACTTATTTTCAAAAATTGGCTAATGCTTTTATTCAACAATTTCACAATAATATTGGTCCTAAGATTACATTGACTGATTTGATGCACTGTAAGCAAGATGTGAAAAAAAAGTGATTGATTTTATTGGTAGATATAAGCATTTGTATTCCCAAATTTCTTTTCATGTGCCTGATCAAGATATTCACAAGATTTTTATTTCTAATTTACAAAAATATATTAGGGATAAACTTCTCTTTTCTGAGTTTACTTCCTTTACACAGTTGTGCGTAGTACTTCACAACTATCATCTTACCATGATTCAATTGGAGCAATCCCCTTCAATGGCTCCAAGTGATAAAGGTGAAAGTTCTCAACAACCATTTGCAAAGTTCAAACCAAACAAGGGATTCATCAAATTCAATGACAACAACAACACTCGACTAGTGGCCGCAACAGGTGTGCCTCCTTTGTCCAAATACTTTAGAAAATAATTCACTCCTCTTTATGAATATTTGCATAGTATTATGTCTCAATTTTTATAAAGGAATGTGTTGAAAATTCCCCCTATTAAACCAATTGATCCATCTAAGACATCCTCATCTTACTTTTATTCCAAAGCCTTTTTCCAATACCATTGTCAACTCGGTCATGACACTGAAAAGTGTTATTCTTTGAGAAGTAAGATCCAAGGCTTGATTGATAATAATAACATATTTGTGGCTGGTGTGAATGATAAAGGAAACAAATCAGTAGCTCCTCCTAATCAAAACCTTCAAATTTTCACTAATCCTTTACCTTCCCATTCCATTAACGTGATTGAGACCGATCATCTTGCCTTCTCTCCCGATGATGTTGGCTTTGAGTCTAATAATGTGGTGGACCTTATAGATAAAAAATAACCTCCTAAGGACTTGTGCATTACATTTGATCCTAGCGATACTATTGAAGCACCTAATGGCCCATTATATATAACTATGAAAATCAAAAGCATACCTTCTCGAGGAGTGCTTATTTATCCAACTTGCATGGTTAATGTGATAACTGAAGAATTTTTTTATACTTTGCAATTGCATCAAGTGATATATGATGATACTGATGTGGTAGTTAAAGTTTTTAATGGATTCTCTTATCCTTCTATTGAATCTATCACACTTCCTATTGATGTTAGCACTAAATGCTTAGATGTTAAATTTGCTATCATTCCTACATCTGATCAATTTTGTGTGAAGTTAGGACATCCTTGGCTCTTTTCCATGAAAGTGATCACTTCTACTATTCATAAGTGTTTGAAATTTCCTCATAATGATGAAATAATAACTATTTATCATAACATATATCAACCTACGGTGAGGCATGGAGATGTTTGTATTGATTATTTTTGGTTCAAAAAATTCCAACCTCTTCAACCTAGAAGTGATGCTCTCTTTAAATTATATCAAAAATATAAAAATGATGATTTTCTCACTGAGTAAACTTACAAATCCAACACTTAGCCTTCTTCTTGATGATCATATACCTCTTCTTGAGGATAATATTATTCTTCCTCCTAAGGAAAGAAATAATATTCTTCCCAAAGAGGAATCTATCCCTTCTCCTATGGATGAGTCCACTCTTCCTCTGAAGGATAGAGATGCTCCTCCTCCTGAGTGTCAAGTTATTCCTCCTAAGGGTAGACCTATTCCTCCTCCTCATGATGGACCTGTTCTCCTTCCTACACCTCCCATTCCTCCTTTATATGGTGTGGTTCTACATCCTACATCTTACAAAGGGAATCGATCAACCTCTCCTATTGTTCAACCTAAAAGACCTCCTCCTATGCATCCTTCCTTAAAAGAAGAAAACAAGACTATACTCGATGAACCTAAACCTTCACAACCTTCAGCTAAAACTAAACGAAATTATTGTGTGAGAGAACATCGACATAGATGTCATGCTAGAGCTCGTGAACTTTCTTCCCAAACCATTTCTTCTCCCAAGACACCCACTGTTGACATAATTTCTCCTAATGAGGATGTTCAACCTAATTCTCCAAGACCCAAAATGCTTAAGACAAATGATGGTTCAAGTTCTATTCCTATAAGAGCTCCTATTTTTATTAATCTTGATGAAGAAATAGGTGAGAATGTTGTTAATGATGAAAATGTTGATCCTAATATTTTTGATGATGAATATGAATATGTTGATGTTGACAATAATTTATCTAAACAATTTTCAAAAGCATTAATCCCAGCTCCTAGTAATAAACAAAGTGACTCATCATTAGAGCATGGTCCTTATTTGGAACTTGTGATAGCTCCATCTACCATGCTCAATGTGGTTCCTCTGTCGTATTGTCCACCTTCCCACAATAATGATGAGCAAGATCGGGGGGCGGATGATGTGCTTGATTATCTTCATTAGCACCATAGATTCTCTCTCTCCTCTCTTGATTGTTTGTGACCTTCTTCTATTTGTTTCCCAATTCTCCTATTTGTTTTCCCTAGTGTTGTCTACTTGAGGATGATGCAAAGCATTGCTATATATTTTGATATCTCCCATGTTGACTCAAAAGGCACATGTGTCTCTTTCTTCCATGGTGGTTTCATTTCTTTGGGGGATATATATATATATATATATATATATATATATATATATATATATATATATATATATATATATATGTTATCTTGAGTTATCATAAAAAGCATATTGACCCTAGAGTTAAGCGAAACTACCCCGTGCTTGGTGTTTTATGATCATTATCATTTGATTTGTCCTCTCTTGGGGGCTTATTATTGTGATAACGTGCTTATCTTCTTGGGGGTGTATCCCACCTTAAAGAAATTGCCCTCGATAAGGTGTGTGCAATCGCTTTAACGTGGGGGCATACACTCCGCTAAATGGATTTCTCTCTTGATACTTAAGTTACTTAGCAAAATTTGTCTTTTTTTTTGTAATTTTTTATGTTTTTTCTTTTCATGACTCATAGTAAGAGAACCTTACTAGTTTGTACTCACAGTTCTCTCTCTCTCTCTCATGATGTCTCTTTTATCTTGTTATCAAAGTTGTGAGATCCTAAATCCCACCGGGGGCTTGGTGCATCTTGCCGCCTTGATGACTTGGTGAAAGTCTTTCAATATGAACCCTTTGTACTTTACCGAGAGTATGATTGATTTCATACTCCCACTAAAGTGGGGCCTAAATGTAGCATCGTGTGTGTGGGAAAAGTGGGGTAAAGAAACATAAAATTCGGTTTCAAAAAGGTCCACACCAATGGGACTCTTGGTGCAATTTATGGAGCTGTATTGAAATAGCTCAACTTCCCAAGGGATGTTCCATTGTTCTCTATCTCACAGGATCCCTCAAGTCAATGCCTTTGCTCTCAGATCACTGAGCAAAGTGACTTCAGGAATGAAAACTCCAAGAATGAGGGATGTTTAATTAATTTAGCATGAATGCATTCCTAAATGTGTATGATATTGAAACTAGAATGATTTAAACTAGCATGAATATGATGTTATGATAAAGATGTCTAATCCTATCCTAACAATATATACTAGTCTAACATGGATATGCTATGATATTTAAATTTACTTCTAAAATGCTTATTAAAATGTTTTTTATCAAAGAGAGTCTGAATTCTTAATAAAATGACTATAGATTAGATGCATGAAACTTGGATATATCAAAATGAGAGAATGAGAGCTCTATCTATAGGAAAAATCGGGCAATGGATGGTCAAGATTGGATAATCTTAACAAGGGCCAGGATTGAAAGATCAATCCATGTTTACAATTCTCACCAATGAAATGGCGACAATTTTCAATAAGAGACTTCTTGAGAGGAGATGTAAGAAGCATTAAATGCTTGAGAAGACATGATGGTTACCTTAGGAGGTAAGGGTTAAGGTTAGGTTAGGGTTATCCATTGGTCAAAGCTTTTTCCCAAGGGGTAAAATATTGTGCAAGGGTTAAAGGGATAACCAAGGGTAAAGCCATGAATGCTTGATGAGACCCTTGGGTTAGATGAAGGTTGAATTAGGCAGAAAGTCTCTAATCATGCA
The DNA here is from genome assembly GCF_030272615.1 of Cryptomeria japonica. Lineage (NCBI taxonomy): Eukaryota > Viridiplantae > Streptophyta > Pinopsida > Cupressales > Cupressaceae > Cryptomeria > Cryptomeria japonica. Next base: position 543,566,555 of record NC_081409.1, read on the forward strand.
AGAAGGTTGAGTTAACCATTAATGGTTAGGAAGACTTTGAGGGTTAACTTGTTGAAGACATAAAGCCTTTAATGGTTATTGAAGACTTTGAGGGTTTGAGAAGTGGCTTCCCTTTGCTTAGGGATGTGAAAATATTTAGGAGATGGATTAGGATAAATTGGAAGTGATTAGAAGAATCTATAAGGGGGTTTAGAGAGGCAAGTGGGAGATGTAGGATTTTGCAAGTGGATGGAGGGGAATTTTAATTAAAATAAATTACTTTATTTCAACAAAAATAGATGCAACTTGCATAAATACAAGTGGAAGATTAAAATAAATAAATTAGATTTATTTACTTGCAAGGGTCAATTTAATTAAATGTAAATTTAATTAAAAAGGGAGAAAGGGGAATTAATTAAATAAAGTGATTTATTTAATCAAAGGCTAGAAAAGGCTTAGGTGAACTTCATTAAATAAATAAAGTAATTCATTTAATCAAATAGAAGAATGAGGTTAAAATAAATATTAAATATTCACTTAGGAAAGTGGTCATTTTTATACGTCTACATTTTGCCCCTCTGTGAAGTGACGTGTGTGCACATGTTGATTCAAAGAAAATTTGTCAGATATGTTATCAAAATTTGTCAATATGACGTCGCATGTCGAGATGTCGATATGATGCCCTAGATATGAAGAATTGATTTGATATGAAAAGTTGATATGAGACTGATGTCGATATGAAATTGATATGAAATTGATGTCAAGATTTGATATGATAATGCCCCCTCGGGAGATCGTTTGTGCACAAAAGACATGAATGATCTCTCGAAAGAAGAAGAATGCTATTTGAAAGATAGATGAGTGGAAAGTGATGACATGCATGGGTTTGATAAGATTGATTAGATTGATTGGATTGAGATTAAGATTGATTAGATTGAGATCAAGTCTGGTTTCAGGTATGACACCTCATGTATAAGACAAAGACGATCGAAACGTTTGGCTTCAAGAATGACACCACCTGTATAAGACAAAGATGATTGAAGCGTCTGGTTTTAGGAATGATACCGCCTGTATAAGACAAAGATGATCAAAGCATCTGGATTCAGGAATGATATATCCTGTATAAGACCTGATCAAAACATCTGGTTTCAGGAATGATATATCCTGTATAAGAGCTGATCAAAACGTCTAGTTTCAGGAACGATATATCCTATATAAGAGCTGATCAAAATATTTGGTTTCAGGAAAGATACATCCTATATAAGACATGATAGATGATAGTTGGAAGAATGATGAAGATATGAAAGTGAAGAAAGATTCCATGATGATGCAATAGATATGCATTGATATGATTTTTCTATGATAATGATGTAATACTTAGATAGTAATGCTTTTGATTTTGATTATGATGTATGAGCTATGATGATGCTTTGTTTATCTTGATTTTGTTGATGTATGATATGATAATGATGTGAGATGTATCTTGAAAATGAGATGTATGATAATGATAATGATGTAAGATGTATCTTGAAAATGAGATGTATGATAATGATAATGATGTGAGATGTATTTTGAAAATGAGATGTATGATAATGATAATGATGTGAGATGTATCTTGAAAATGAGATATGTAGCTTAAATGCAAGTGTAAAATGATATGCAACAAAAATGCAAGTTTTAAGAATGATATGCAACTAAATGCAAGTGTAAAATGATATGCAACTAAATGCAAGTGTAAAATGATAGGCAACTAAATGATCACCTTCATTCTGTCATTGTCATTCCTGTTTAGTCACATGTTTTTGCTCTATTTTGGTTTATCATCATTGAGCTTTTGATTTGTTAGAATTTTATACAAGCAATGGTATAATAGAACCATAATGACCCGAGTAAAACGCACATGGATTTTGATATTGCAAGACGAGACAAGTGTCGAGGTATAATTAAACCAAGATGACCTGAGTGTTGCTTGCGTAAAACAAACAAGAATTAACCATTTGTATGCGCAAAGTGGAACAATATCTTCAATGATATGTTTCCAATCATGTCTCAAGACAAATTTGTACCATACAAGTGATCGCCTCACAGACAAAAAACCAAAAAATATCAGACTCCTTTGTTGCTTTCTCTAGCTTGATGCCTCGTCGAGAGATTCAAGAGATCCAATGATTCAAAAATTTAAGATAAAAAATAGTCAAAACTTCATGCAAGATGTAAACAAATTATAATTCAGAAAATCATCCATCATGTGTGTGTTGAAGTTGTTAATTGGATCAGTGTCTTGTTTTCTCGGCTAATGAGTTGTTGTTGATAGGGTTACCTTAGCATGTTGTGATTCTTATTTACTCGTTGTTGGAATGCTTGAAGTCAGAGGAATGCTGCCCCTAGCTAGAGATATATATTGATGTGGATATACATACTGATTACCAAGCCATGGTGGGATATGATGAACTGATCTTTAGATAATCAAGGACAGTGACTACGCTAAGTATGTCCGAGAGAATGCTGCTTGAATAGTGTTGGGCGATGGCCATTAGTTTTGACTTTGGATGGATGTAAAAGATATGAGTAGTGATAGATAGAGGATTTGTTCCCTCACATATAGAACTTGTTGCCAGGTTTTCACCACTTGTTTTTATTGCACTTTTTTGCCATTTTTTTTTTTGTATTTTTTTGATTTTAATTTTTTTTTTCACTTTTTCCATGCATTAGACCACTCAAGTGTAGAATTTCTTTAGATGGATGTTGTTTATTGGTTCATCGAGCAAATCTCCTTCTGAAGTTGTTAGCTGATAGGCGTCTGATCCATAGGTTGATATGATGGCATAGGGACCTAACCAATTAGGTTCAAACTTCCCATTCTTTTCTCGATCCCGTTGATTTTTGGGATTTTCTTTGAGTACAAGATCACCGACTTTAAAAATCCTAGGGATGACTCTGTAGTTGTATCTTCTGCACATACGCTACTGGTATTCTTTGAGGTGATCATAGGCATGTTGTCATTTTTCATCCAGAAGCTCTAGTTCCTGCAATATGTTTACCCGATACTCCTCATCTGGTATGAGGCCTTTTAAAGATACTCTGAGTGATGGAATTTCTACCTCAAGAGGTAAAATTGCTTCTGATCCATACACCAATGAATATGGCGTAGCCCCTATAGGTATCTGAATGCTAGTCCTGTATGCCCAGAGTGCCAGATTGAGTTGTACATGCCAATCCTTACTTGCATCATTTAGTGTTTTCTTTAGGATTTTCAAGATTGTTTTATTTTATGCTTCTTCTTGACCATTCTCCTATGGGTAGTAAGGCGTAGAGAAGTGATGCTAGATTTTGAATCACTCACATAGTTCTTGCACATCCTAATTTTTGAAGGGACGCCCGTTGTCTATGATGATGGAACTAGGAATGCCATATCTACAAATTAGATAATTGAGAATAAATGAGGCAATCTCTTTTCCAGTTATTGTGGTCATTGGGATTGTTTCAATCCATTTTGTAAAATACTTTGTCGCAGTGATAATGAACTTGTGTCCATTTGAAGAGGAAGGATGGATTTTCCCTACTAAATCAAGTCCCCACTGACAGAAAGGCTAAGATGTTGTAAATGGCTGCAACTCCTATGCTGGTGCATGGATAAGATTGCCATGAATTTGGCACTTAGGACATTTCTTTGCAAATTGACAAGAGTCTTTTTCCATTGTCGGCCAGTAATATCCCATTCGTAGAAGTGTTTTAGCGAGAGTAGGACCACTTGAATGCATGCCATAGATACCCTTGTGAAGCTCATGTAAAGCAGAGTCAGATTCATTACGATCAAGGCAACGAAGAAGAGTACCATCTAGATCTCGATGATAAAGTGTGTCAATAGTTAAGGTATAACAGGCAGCTTGCCGAATAAAGTTGCATTTTTGTTACGAGATAAGTCAAGGGGTAGGGTATTGGTTTTAAGATATTCATAGATTGTCCCATATAGAGGATAGTCTAAACCGGTTAAGGCATAGATGACGTGGGAAGAAGAGTTATCATAGGCCGGGGAAAACAATTGCTCTACTAGGAACTCATAATGAATCTGTTGCTCTGGAATTTGTAACAGTGAAGCGATAGCACAACCATTGCATTGGTCGTTCTATTGTCCAACCTTGGTATTTGCTCAAAGGTGATATGCACAAAGTACTATTTGAAGTCATCCACCATTTTTTGTATGGCAGCAGCTTGTCATACTTTGTCTGATATTCATTGTTGATCTGATTTATAACCAATTGGGAATCTCCATAGAATCTCAATTCTGTGATTCTCCATTCCATTTCCATTTTGATTTGTGTGACTAGGGCTTCGTACTCAACACTATTATTGGTGCATGGAAACATGAATCTATACGATCTTGAAATGGTGTGTCCTTCGGGGGTGATGAACAAGATGCCGACACCTTTTCCATGTAGGGTGTAGGAACCGTCAAAGTATAGGGTCCATTGCTTGAGTGCAACAGTAAGGACATCCATGTCTGAAAATTCTACCTGCATTGGTTGTTTATCTAGTAGTGGTGCTTCAGCTAATTGATCTGCAATTACCTATCCTTTGATAGCCCGACACTCTATGTATTGGATATCAAACTCACTGAGAATCATGACCCATTTAGCCGGTCGGCCTGTAAGAGCTGGTTTGCTAAGTAAATACTTGAGAGGATCAATTTTTGCTACTAGCTTGATTGTGTGAGCTAGCATGTAATGGCGGAACTTTTGAGAGGCGAATACCACAGCTAAACAAGCCTTCTCAATGAATGTATAATTTAGCTCATATCCATTTAATGCTCTACTGATGTAATATATAGCTCGTTCCTTACCTTCGCGATCTTCTTGTGCTAATAGTGCCCCCAATGATACTTTCATTGTTGATATGTAGAGAATGAGTGGCTTCCCTGCTATTGGTGGTACCAGAACTAGTGGATTCATTAGATATTACTTGAGTTGATAGAATGATTCCACACACTTGAATTCCCATCAGAATGGTATGTTCTTATGTAGCAGATGACTGATTGGTAGACTTTTATCTGCTAGTTGGGCTATGAATCGCCTGATAGACTGTAGTTGCCCTTGTAGAGATTCGAGTTGACTAATTTTTCTGGGAGGTGGCATCTCCATGATGGCCTGTACTTTTGTTGGATCTACTTCAATGCCTTTCACAGACATAATGTAGCCTAATAGTTTACTTGATGTCACCCCGAATACACTCTTCTTAGGGTTTATCCTGACTTGGAATTGTTCCAATCTTTGAAAGATTTTATCTAATATGCCCAAATGTTCTGCCCGGGTGAATGACTTAGCCAATAAATCATCCACATAGTCCTCCATGAAGCTATGCATCATATCATGAAAGATTATCATCTTCGCTCTTTGATAAGTTGCCCCAACATTCTTCAAGCCAAAAGGCGTGACGTTCTAACAATACGTTCCCCAAGGACAAGTGAATGCAGTTTTATTCTGATCCTCTGAAGCTATCTTGATTTGATTATAGCCAGAGAAACCGTCCATTAATGATAACATTGCATGGACTGCTGTTAGGTCCACAATTATGTCGATGCTTGGCAAAGGAAAGTCATCCTTTGGACAAGCTTTGTTGACATCTCTAAAATTTGTGTATATTTTGATGCTTCTGTCTGGTTTTAGAACTGGTACAATGTTTGAAATCCATTCAGTATAGTCTATAGGTTGAATGAATCCAATGTCTAATAACTTCTTTAGTTCAGCTTTGACCATTAATGCTACATGCATATTCATCTTTCTTAACTTCTGTTTGACTGGCTTAGCTCCTGGAGCAATAGATAAATGATGCATGATTAGGTTTGGATCTATCCCGGGCATATCAACATAGGACCAAGCAAAATTGATTTTCTTTTTTGTGAAGAATCTAATAAACTCTGGTTGTTCCTCTTCTATCAATGATTCTGTTAGGTGTATGTTTTTAGCTACTGCTTTTGTATCGATGTTTATTGATTGAGTTGGCTCAATCAATATGGGTGATCTCTCTTGATAGTGTTCAAGGAGAGTGTCAAGTCTCCCATCCTTAGGTGCCTTAAAAAGGTTTTCACCCTCAAATGCATCCTTTATTTTGACTTTTTTGTGATCTAGTGCTGCCATTGACTGGTTTTCAGCATTAGATCCTTTGTTTCTTTCGTTTTTGCGACTGAGAGACTTGACACTCTCCTGATTGCAGATATCATTATTTTGTTCACTGGTAGAGCCTGTTTCTGGGTTAACGATACATAGGTAATGGAAAATGGATTCATCATCTGGGAAAATAGGTATCATGGTGTTCAGGTTCGTCCCAATCTATCAAATCAGGAAATACAAGTGGTAGGGAGTCATTTGGTGGGTCGAGATCGGTTGCGGTAAGTGTCATGATAGAGGTATTGTTAAGGTTGTCTGGGATGTTGGTTGGGTTAATGATATTGTCAATATCTTTGATGGTATCATCTTCCATGTAGACTTGTTCGTAGTGTTGTTGCTTGTTTTCCTTAGCTTTGTAGATATGTTGTGGACCGAATTCAAGTAATCGAGACTCTACACCTTGTCCCTCTTGAGAAAGGGGTGTGTGTGAATGGATAGTACCTTTGTCAACCTCCTTAGTAATATTTGAACAACTACCCCATTCATAGTCATTAGAATCAATTTCAGAAGTACTATCCTAGAGTTTCTCAGTGCTGCTGACAGGTACGTTGTAGGGTGAGAAGAGATCTCTAATAATTGATACCAATCTTGTAGTTTTTTCTGATTCAGAATCAGAGCCCGCTTGCACCCTTTGCATTTGTTCATACACTGTTTCTCCTTGGGGAGCAGTGATTTCTTCAGGTGGTCACTTTGCCTTGTTTTGAATAGGTTCTTGTACATGATGCACTTTCTCATAAGATGCTTCTTCCCTTTGAATGGTCAGTTCCTCTTGTCGTTTCTCTTTTTCCTGGTGTTCTCGCTCTTTCCTTGTTGTTTCTACTACTTGGTGGAGTGCCTCTTACCATGAGTCCTCGTTGTATTTATTTTTTTCTTTCCACTGAGGTTTTTGATACTCATTTTGTTTTTGCCTTGGTGGTATGCTGTGTCCATATCCCAGTCCTATTTTGTCTCGAGAAAATTATGAAGGAGGGTCTAGTGGTGAGGAAGTCTCAAGAGAATGACAATACTCAAATGGTTGAGTGTCACCACGAATAGTGATTTTGCAACCTTGATATGGAAATTTGAGACATTGATGGTAAGTGGACGGGATTTCCTGCATGGCATGGATCCATGGGCAACCAAAGAGGATATTGAATGGTAGGTCAAGCTCAACAATGTGGCACAATGTGCTCTGTGTTACTGGGGCCACCTAAATAGGGAGATTAATCATCCCCACTGAGCTTCTCTTAGTGTTGTCATATGCTTTGATGGTGATGCATTGATTATGTGTATATGTGATAGTGTACCCCACTTGAGTAACAAACTTCAATGTGCAGAGGTTTAGGGAAGAACAATTATCAATCAAGACTCACTTTACCTTGTAGTGTTTGACAATGACCTCGATATTGAGTAGGCAAATGTGATTAGGATTAGGAACCATAGTATTAGATTGAATGAAGCTGAGGTGGTATGTGGAAATTATGCTACCATAGCTTGGAATTGTGTAGGGTCTATGTTGTTCAGAACATGGGCCTCTTGCAGTGTATGAGTGAGAATCTCCTTATGAGTAGGTGAATCTTTAAGTAGATCCAAGATGGAGATCTATGCGGGGGTTTTCCCCAAGTGCTCAAGAATATTATACTGCATGTACACGGGTGCTTGAGTAGGAGCAGGGGTTGCAACCCCAAGAACTGTCATGCGATCTCTTCGGGTAGTTACTACACATTGAGTATCAACCCCTTTGACATGATCCTCCACATGGGTGATGCAACCTGTCGTACTACCATAATAGAATGACACATAATTATAGTTGATATTGTTAGTAGCATGAGACTAACTAGTGTTAGATGTACTAGCTTCTCTCTAATGCTCGGGAAAAGCATTTTTATACATGCTTAGGTTAGCATTGGGTGACTTTCTCGTGATGGAGTCAACATCTATTTTCCCCTGATCAATGAGGTCTTGGACTAGGTGTTTGAGCTTCATGCACTTTTTTGTGTCATGAACCTTAATGAGATGGTAAGCACAATACTCATTATCTTTATACCAATCAAGCTTGGGTTTGGACTCATCAAATAGTTGCATTTAGATATACAACCATATTATGCTACTCCATGCATTTGAAAATTACATACAAGGGTTCTCCCATGGGTGTGAACTAATGTCTTGGGTTATTATGACCCGTCTGTCAAGGAGGAGCTTGATAAATAATGATTTCATTTGTCTGATTAGCTTGCACATTTGGCATTTGTGTTTGAGGGTTATGATAAGCTTGAGGTGGTGGATTGACATGTATCATTGGTGAGGGATTGTTGTATGATTCTTGTGAGGGATTAACACATGTTTGTGAGGGTGGTGGCTTTGTGGCCATGATTATTTGAACCATCTTGGAGTTGGTGACCCCATCTCCCACAATATTCTTGTTCTCATTCCAATACATTTGTTTGCCATTATTTGGCTTATTGGAATACTCCTTGTAGAGTTTGATGATTCCTTTGTCAATCAAAGACTTCTCTATGAATGATCCTTTGGACATGATATCCTAGAATGTGCTTGCATGGTTTAATCATTTATGATATGAAAGTCTTGGGTGGAGATAATTGATGAATACTAGGACCAATTGAGTATTGGGCACTCTACAAGGGAGTCGGCCAATGAGGGCTCTCCATCTTTGGATGTAGTCCAAGAGACCTTCACCTCCTTTTTGTTTGGTCTGATAGAGGTCAAGCATGGAAATGTTGTTTTCCACATTGTAATGGTAATGAGCCACAAATCTCTCTGATAAGTCTATGAATGTAGTGATCGTGCAAAAGGGAAACTTGGAAAAACATTGTAGAGATGGTATGCTGAGACTTTTGGGAAATAGATGTAGGAGATATTTATCACAATATGCTACCTCTTGACAAGCCACATAGAAATACTTGATGTGATGACATGGATCACCCTCCCCTTATATTTATCAAACCTTGGCATTTCAAAGTGCTTGGGGAGTGACATTGTTGTTACTAACTTATCAAACGAATAAAGGCAAAGCTCATCAAATTTGAAAACTCACTTAAAGTTGCTATCTTGTAAAGTTTTGAAAGTTACCTGCATTTCCTCCCATTCGATATTAGCAGGAAATGGATCAGGAGACGACATAGGAGACTGACAATGTGGTGTTTGATATGCCACTTGATGTGAATGAATGTAGTTTGATTGTTGTGGTGGGTACTAATAGCTTGTCGTGTTTTGATAGACATGAACATGTTGCTGCACAAGCGATGGTTGTTGATATTGGAGTGGTCATGAGTACGTTGTGGTGTTCTATTGTGGAGAAATGTATTGTTGTTCATACTACACGTTTTGAGGTTTTTGGACTTGATGATTACCACCTTGAAGATAACTAACCCCAGTATAGTTAGGATGAGGTATGTTTGATTGCACATTATAATGCAAGGGGTTTTGATTAGCACTGTCTAGTAGTTGATAAGTATTCATGACAATGTAGGATGAAGGTGGTGCTTGCAAGTAATTGAATCATGGTTGGGAGACAACAAGTTATGAAGTCACTTGTTGTTGATATTGAGGAGCGCATACAACTTGTGTCATGGACTACACAAGTGGGGATATAGATGATTTTGGTATTGCGTAACTCATGACCCTCGTCATAGTCTGTGTAATAAGTGGTGATGAATAACTGGGAATTCCCTTAGTCCAAGCCCATGTTTGTGTGGGAAGTAAGTTCAATGGCTATTTTATTGGATTGATGAAAGGGGTGACATGCACCACACTGGAAGTCATGGGAATTTGATCCATCATGGGAATTAAAGTGATAAGTTGTGTAGATTGTGCAATAGTTGGTGCATTGCAGATAACTCATCCTGAAGATGGAGGTGGTGCAAGTCTTGATGAATTGGTGTAAAAAGGTTGATAATGCCTTCCCAGCGTGGTAATCCCATTGATGCAAATTGGGTACTTTGTTGTGGTGGCAATATTGAAGTTTGGACTTATTGTTAAACCATAAATGATGACGAAGGGGGTTACTATGGAGGTATTTCTTGTTGAGGAGGTTCCTATGGACTAGCAGTCACAAGTGTATCAGGTGATGCAACAGTCATACCTTGGGAAACCATGTTCACAAAAATGAGATTCTTGCGACTTTCAATGATTTTGTCCACCATTTGAGCATCATTAGGATTCAAGAGGAACTGATCTATGAGATTAACCTAGATGTTTATCTCATCAGGTTGATTAACCATAGTTTCATCTGACACAATCGGATTGAGTGGATCAAACATGATAGGAACATTTTCTGACATAATGGGATTAATGTCCAAATTGGGATTTTGTTGCGTATTATAAAATCCTACTTTAAATTGAGAAGGTTGTTATTCCATTGCTTGCTTAGATCAAGACCGAGTGGTGACATACATGAACCATGAAATGAAAAGATGCAATGATGAAAATGCAATGCTAAAGTCATGGATTAGCGTAATTGATTGGTTGATTAGATTGATGAGATGAAGGGAACAACTTAACCAAGGAGCGATTGATTGAAAGATTGGTACTCAAATAGTAGTTGGGTAAGTCTAATTGAGAAATATGATAGTAAATTTACTCAAGAGGATGCACTCGAGCGATGATATGGATCAATGCAGACCAAAACCTTTGGCTAGAGGTGATAAGGCCACAATAATGTCAAAAGACTGAACTCTAGACATGATATAGTCAAAGAGAGTGATAAAAGTTGGTACAAAAGGATGTAGACTAATACAATTTTGGAATATGAGACCAAGTAAGGAAAGAAAGACTGATTTTTTGGTTCAATTGACTGGATAAACTGGATGATGAATTGGATAAAAGGACTGAATGATTGACTGATTGATTTGAGAAAAAAAAAACTGATTCAATAAGATGACTAGCCAAAAGGAATTGAAATAAATGATTGATTGATTCAATTTAATTATGTTGGGTGACCGATTCAAGACTTGATTGATGTCACATAGATTGACTAATGACAATTGATTAGATTAAAAGATCGATTTGATGCAAAGGTTGATCCCTGACTTAGGAAAAATGCAATGATGACGAAATTATGAAGACGTGAGATGATGAAGGGCAAAAATTGATGATAATGATGATGCAAGATTGAAATGATGACCAAGATAACGAGTCAAAATCTAGGATGATCAAAACAATGGTGCAACTCGAGACCTTGGTAGGCGATATTGATGACACAAATGGACTAGAACCTAGTTTGGACAAATAGAAATCCCGTTGAAACAGATAAGCAAGCCTGAAATTTGGAAAATTTGGGTAGAATGGTGAGACAAAAGGCATTCCTACCACTACTGGGTGCAAACCTGTTGTTCTAGAGCACGATCCCATAGTTATTGATAGTGAATCCGTGATTTTGACAAAACTTGGTAAAACAAAAGACTGGGAATAATGTTCTCATCATTAAAGGGTGCAAACCCACTACTTCAAGACTGGGTGGACTGACTACTAAAAAACAAAGTGTTCCCGCCATTGGGTAACTTGGATAAATTGGCCTTTGGAAATTTGGGTGAAAACTTGTTGTTGTGGAAATTTCGTAAATTAACTGAACAAAGGAACAACATTTACACTGTTTCAAAGAACTTGGTAGAACAAAAACGTTTTTGTTGTTTTAGGAGACCTAGTAAACAAACTCAGGTCAATGGCATTTTTTCCACTTCAAAGTTGAAACCCACTATTTTTGAACTAGGTAAAGTGACTCAGGTAAAATGACGTTCTCATCATTTTGGGATGCAATCTCACAGTTTCGAGACAATGAACCCGCAATTTCTAACTAATTAAACTGGTAAAGATGGAGATTACAGATTGCAAACGCACTATTTTGAGGTAAAATTAAACTTGACTCTTGGAAAAATATTTAAGTGGCACAAAAACACATCAAGCATATACGCGAATTGTCTGACTCAATTGAGATAACGAGGGCCTAAATTAGCCCTACAAAAACTGTTTGAAACATAAAGACAAATCAGACAAAACAACCTTAGCTTTAGAATATGGATACTACTTGTTGAATCCCCATTTGGAATAAATTCAGATACTAAAACAAAGTAGACACCTAGAGATATTGGTGGATTTGGCTCCCCCACTATGGTGTGGGCACACCAAATCTCTTACCTTGAAGATTCAAAGATATTATGAACCATGGAATTTTTTGTCTCTATAATGAATAGTATGAATTGTAGTGGTTTCAGAGGTTTGACCTCTTGCACCAACAAGTATCAAAGGTTTTAGGGTACACAAAAAACATTGGTTCATAGTGGGGGAACTTTCAGGGTAAATCTGGTGGCTATACATGCAGTGACCAATTCATTTAAGAGATATCCCATCCTGTAGAACACAGGTTTTTACGCATCTTACACACAAACACCAGGGGATTTTGACTTTCGTCAAGACTGCAAAGGTATTTGTATGTAGGTACTGAGATAAACCGTCTGTATAATGCAACTGCAACAGTTGATTATGACTTTTGCCAAAATCACAAATATTTATATAGCGGACCGAGAGAAAGTGTTGCTTGGGTCATTCTCTCTCACTGATGTATGACACTAGGAGGTAGGCCCTTTTCTAAAAATTAGAATTTGGGTGTTGTTAATCACCTTTCTCTTACACCCAGGATCCTGAAGGCAACAGGAGAGGATAATCGGTGTAACCATGGGTCCACCCTACAATATGCAAATGCATCAAACATGAAATACATTTGTTCTTTCCTTTGAAAAATTGAAGTGCACAACTAACTAATAGCAAGACATGATATGAATTTAAAAAACACAAAGATTGTTTCAAAATCACCCACCCCTCTTTGGCATTCCTGCAACAAACAAGTCAATGTTTGGATTGTGGGTCTTCGACAATCAATGCAACTGCACACAAAAGTTAGTAGGTTAGCGATAAATTGATAAAATTTAGATTTGATTAAATGACACTAAATTAAACATAGAGCATTCCTGTCATTTAACAAAGCAAACCCATCGTTTCATTAACTAACCATAAAATCACTGTTTCTATTAACAAAACCACTATTTTATTGGTAAAAATAAAACTTAGCAGAGGTCAGAGAACAAAAAAACATAGAGAAAGAAGCGAACATGTGGCTTCTATGTGCAAACCTACTACTACCCTCAATCTCGCTATTTCTCCTAGCAAACCTACTACTCTACTATTTAGAAAAAATGGCAGAAAATAGAAAAAACTGAGAGCACAAATCCAAAATTATACTTGTCGTACAACAATGGGAATGCATTCCTGTTGTTTTTGGTGTCAATCCTGTTGTTTGACAGTGCGTTCTTGCTATTTCTTAGAATTGAGTTGGAGGTGAAATAGACTTCCATAAAGGCGGGAATCCACATGTATTATCGCATTCTTACTTGCAAGTGTCCAAAATCTGCAAGGTAACACACTAAAACAACAAAAATGTGAGAGTGACCTGTGAAGTGGGTCCCACTGAGTGTACCAAAAATGTGTGCGTGAAAATGCGAGTAACTAAACTAAATGAAAACTATTTAACAATCCAACTACACAATCAATAAGAAGAACACTAAAGATAGGATGATAAAAAAGAAGTTAAAAAGACAACTAATGAGCAAGAGAATACAAACATAATAGCTCCTTTTGTTGAGGATTTGTCCTTTGATTTGGTTCAATGTGTGCTTGATTCTACGATCCCAAGGGTACTTATAAATTCTCCATGATTGGATATGAAAAAAATAAACTAAATTGGATGCAAAATGGATATGAGATGAGGATTAAAAATGACATTATAATAGTGTGGTTGCAAGAAAGTGGATAATTTGTACAGAAAAGGGAGGGATTAAATAGGCAATGATGGGAGGAGAGGAGGCCTGAAAAGTTGACACTTGTCCTCCAAGTGGAAATCCTCAAAATTCCAAGTGGAATGAGTTTCCACACTTGTCCTCGAGGTGGCTAAGCCAAAGATGACAAGTGTGCTTGAGAAAGGTAAGTGTCATGGAGAGAAATGACAAGTGTTGACAAGGACACATGTCTATTTGGGAGAGAAACACTCAAATAAATGGTTATTTTTTAGATATTTAGAATATTAAGAATGTGTACACATGTGAGAGGGGAATTTGGAAGGGATAAGGTTGGTTAAAACCCAAGGTAGTTAGTGGGTTATGTTAGAAGAAGGGTTAGATGAGGGTTTAGAGTTAGGAGGTACATGGAGAAATAAAATTAATTAATTAATTAATTCCATAATGGAAAAAGAGGAAAAGGACAAAAGGTGAATTAAATAATCAAATTATGCATTTGATTTATTTAATAGAAGAAGAGGGCTCATTTAATCAATTAAACGATTTATGATTGTCAAATAATTAGTTAAAAAGGGACTATACCATAATTAATAAAATTAAATTAGCTAGAGGGAGGGAACACTGATTAATTAAATAATATGTAATTATTTTATTTATGTGCCAAAAGAGGGTGAGAAACCCAACTACTCCATAACCCACTTAGGATTTGACAAAAAAAGTTGTTATGTGAGGTGGCACAACAAGCCAAAAGAGGGTGTGTAACTCAGCTACCCATGAGTAGGTGGGAGTTACACATGTAATTTAAGTATTTGACCACATTTCCTTATATTAACCACTCCCAATAACCTAAGAAAGCTTAAATAATGTGTAGGAAAATAAATACCCCCTAACATTAGGAAAAATAAAACCTTACACTACCCCCCCCCCCCTTTAGTGTATCTTAGGTGGGTGAAGAGATAGGTTCTGACAAATGAGGCAATGTTAGGCACCCATGTACATAGAAATTCCACCCAAGAGAAGAAGCCTCCCCATAAGAGCAATAGCCCCCACTAAATAGAGAGAGAAAATTGAAAAACTAATAAGTGCCTCCTAAATTAGACACTTGTCACTGTATACAGTGAAAAATGATGATAACAAACTTATACCAAAACCACAAAGATCCAACCACAACAAAAAACTTAGATCTACAACAAAGCATTCACCATACACCAATGACGAAACATAAGAACATGCAAATCAATAAATAAAACAATAATACCATTCACATGCCAAGTAGGGTTTGATCTCCATTGTCTCCTATCTCCATTGATCTTGTTTGATATATTTGCTCTCAGTTTTTTGTATTGTGCACAATAGCTCAACAAAGAACGGATTGTGGTTGTGAAGTCACTTGATTGCTTGAAGGCTTGAGAGACGCATTAGGATTAGGATTGAAAGAGTAAAAGAATCCTCTTATATAGAAAGAGACTTTTGAAAATGGAGGGATAAGATCAAGAAGTTAAATGATAAATGGTCGATTAGGATTAAAGGGTAGGTAAGAAAAATAATAAAATATGAATGGGGTGGGTAGAATAATTAAGAGATAAATGACATGTATCATGGAGGGAAATAGCTAATGAATTAATTAATAAAGTTCTATATAATTAATAGAAGAAGTGGGACCACTTAAATAAATAAAAATATTTATTTAATTTAGGAAAGAGGATAACTTATTTTTTTGATAGATAATGGGTTGTAGCCGATAAATTTTATTTAATAAATTAAAAGATTACAATCCTGGTTCAAGTGAGCATACTGATAGGAAAGAACTAGGAAGAAAACCTCTGGTTTTAGCTCGTAAAAAAATTATATGATTACATCAATTTGCCCCGTAGCCAAACCCAGATACAAAATATACAAACCCAATCAAATGATACATACCCCTACCCTACTAATGCACTATTACCCTATTTATAGTGATTTACAAAATTTATCAACCTTCCTTTTGAAAATCTAAGCTCTCTCATCTTTATCCCCAAAAATAGGAAAAAAATACTACATTTGTTCCTTCTGCAACGATTCGACTATTAAATGGGACACGATCTTCTCCTAATAGGCCCAATTGATTATGGTTCATTGTTAGCAACATGTTATCATTTGCCTGCACTTCTACTTACAACCAAGAAACTCAAAGAAACTTGTTAGCTTTAATCATAGGAGAAGTTATATAGAAATATAAGGTGAGGCTTAAAACCAATTATGAAGCAATAACAACCATCCATTATTTCAAGTACTTTAGTAATACTTACCTATGCAGAGTTTAAGTCAGAACAATAAAGACCTTAAGCTCCCAGTTAGAAATACCATGTTGGTTCCCAAACGGGTTTATACTACGAGAGGCAAAAACCAAGTTAATTCTTCAAATACTCATGGAGAAGCCATCTCCAACTATCAATATCCTTCAGACTTGGACCAACTGCGATAAGGATCTACAAATCCTTCTGCACTTTGGGCTCTGCAAGACCTAGGAGGGTGATCCCTTAGCAAATGTATGACCTCTATGCCACACTCACCAATTATGCTAAAACAAAGCAGAGAATCTCATATACAGGATCAACAGTAGGGATAATTCTCAAGAATGGTGAATTATTTAGTGATCCTTGACCTTATCTAGAGCATGAGATAGTAGGACACCTCAAAAATACATAAAAACTTAGAAATATGTCTTGATTTTAATGATTTATGATAAAACATAAGTGAACCAGACAAGAAATTGATAACCTAATGACATATGCTAGTATATATCAGTGTCTTACTCCATTGAGCTCCAAGTTTCTGAAATATCACTGAAACTTGATAGAAATTTATCTAATAGCTAATTAAATCTTAAACGATACTGCATTACAATATCATTTTATTTGCAATTTCTTACCCGAACTACTTATCAAATCCTAGTACAAGCTTTATCCCTCTGCAATCTCATTCAAGCATTTTAATTAACCCTTTGGATTAAAGCATGAAATGGAAAATTACATACATCATAACAATGCAACGATCAAATGAAACCCTTGATTCCATTTACCCAAAAGAAAATAAAATCGTACACAGGAGAGTAAGGATTTGAAATTATATCTGTATTAACTTCAAAATCTATCTTCTATCAAATAACCGAATACATTTCATTTACAGGAGAACCCATTTGAAATTTGAAACTGATGACTATCTTCTATTTTGCTCTGCAAAATGACATTACAATTCTCTATTATTTACTCATGACTTCTCAAAACTGGAACCTAATCCTACAGATCGGACCTACACAAGAAACCCTATTCAAAGATTTTGGAACCCTTTCTCATGGCCTTGATTTCCCTTTTATAGAAACAAGGGAGCAAACAAGCTACGAGCCAAGAGAGACACATGTCATCTGAAGACTTAATCTCAACAATTAGGCCTAAAAGGCCATCTATGATTCTGTTATAAAAATATTCCCTATAACTTCCTAAAAATATCCATACGCTGGCATCCGTGATGAAATAGAATCAAAATTTTCAATTGAAAATTGGTAGAAACAAAAGTGCTTGAGTCATGCCATTATCACCCTGATGCCTTTAGATGGAATGTGAGATGCGTCATTCTACCCTACAGAGAATTTCCCTTCCTGCAAGGGAAACTGGATCCTGGCAAGAAATAAAATCGCCCCCAAACTAGAGGAAGGCCTCCAATCTTTATGCCCAGGATCAAAGAAAGTGGAAGGAGGAGCTTATAGGAAAACATAATATGTTGGGAAGGGGTCACAACTTTGATGTCATCTTAGAGATGACTGGCTGCCGCTCCCCACTCAAACTAATCCTTCTTTCATTCTCCTATGGGCTCCTTCCTTTAATCCCCTGCCCACTAGTGGCATAGTAGAAGCTGAGGATGTATCATGAGTGGTTTTTTCTGATAATAAATGGCTTTCACACCCCCTCTAACAATCCTTTGAACTTTCATAGCCCCTCTAACAATAAGCAAATGAAATAACATCCATATGGTATCACAAAGCACACGACAACTCCATGCACGATAATGCTCAAACATCATCTTCTTCACTGATGAAAACCACTCTTCAAAAAATAAAAAGGCTTATGTTCATTTCTACCTACTGAATTATCACCCCACTATATTTATAATCAATTCAAATGGTGGTGCTTGTTCATGTGAAAAATCATAATTCTGATGCTTTCTACTCATCCCGCCAGCTATGGACTCTAGAAGCCATGCCTATCAAATCCAGGACACCATAATATCTAAGCTATCAATCCATTGCCTCCTGCTAAGGCTCATCTTATGTGAACAATTATGTTATGATATTATTCTTCCTTGATTGTACAATTTCTGCTTCAGAATCCCTGAAAATAAGCGACCTCTGATTTTATTGAGAAATCTATGATCTTTCACCTCCAACGCAGAAGTTATCCAAATCCCCTTATGCCTCTGAAATGGTCATCCTTTCTTATCGAATCAACCTCGACTCAATACAAGCCTTTAAACTCTTCCCTCAGGAATGAGTCGACATCCAAGTATCCTGACTTGTTACTATTTATTCTATATCGACAAGCCTGCATTCTGTCTATTCTAACTTTCCCACGTGGGTGACAAGCAATGCCTTTAATTACTTTTTTAAATTCAGTTTGAAATTTTGTCGTAGATCTTTGCCTAGCCTAGCAAATCATACGATCACCAATAGTCAATCTAACATTGACCTTCCATTATGGCATGTGGACCCATCAAATTATGTGACGTAGCAACGTCAAGTCACATTCACCTCCTGAATGATTTCGACAGCATAATTGATAGCAAATGGAAATCAAAATGAATGATTTCGGCAACAAAATTGACAGGTTGGAACACAACGTCAAGAAGATTGCTGACCAAAATTTCTAAATCCTCAAATCGTCGGTGGACAACATGAACATCCTTATCAACAGGTTCGAGAACAATGCTAAGAAGGATGGTGATAAAGAGCAGCTGGACAAGAAGGGTCATGAAAGGAGGACCAAAGCTAACACAAAGATTAAGGGCGACATCAAAGGTCGTGAGCTGGAGGAACTGAAGACCTCAGTGAACAACATGAAACAAATGGTTGTTCACGTTGAGGAAATTATGAATAGTATTTAGATTTCGGTTGGTGTCCTAGGTTTGTCTTTTTGTTGTCTACGTGCTTTCCTTTTGCTATCTGTTCCAAGTTTTTAATGTTATGTTATGTTAGCTGATCCCTATTAGTGGTTTCATTTTGTCTTTTTGAAGTGATTAGGAACTTTTTTCTAGCAGATCTATTTTCCTGGTTTGTACAAGGTTCAGGTACCTTTCAAATACCTACTTTTACTTAATCAAAACTTAGATTCACCTCAACTCAGTCAGCAGCCCCACTGTTGACTCACCCTGGCCCTCCTAGGACACGTGGTATCATATCATGATGTCGTTGTCCATAACCTTCTTGCATCTTCCTTCATGGGCTTGTGAGGACCTTTAGATTTGTTCGCTCTTTACCTTGCGGCCACGGTGCCCACCAACCTTTGTAAATTAAACGTCAAGCATCTTTTTGCCTAGGTTAAAACATCTTCGTCCATTATAAGCATGTGCAAATTGATGAACCATTAGTAACTCAGACCTTACTTGTTGGGAACTGGTAACAACGAATGTTGCAAAGGTTTAACTGTCAGCTTAACCTCCCTGCCGAGGACATGTGGCATCATCTCGTGATGTCACGATCCTTATCTCCCTTGCACCTTCGACCGCGGGGAAGCACAAACTATAGGATCTGCTCGCTCATTAACATAAAGTCATTGGTAAAGTATTAAAGCTTAGACTTAAGAAAAATTAATAGGCGTTGGCTAAAAAAATTAAGGGGGCCCAACCATAGGGAAAAAAAATTGCAGACTTAAGAAAATAATAAAAGGGGCTAGCTAAAACAACTTAAATCTTAGGAAAAACAAAAGCCCTGCTAACAGTAACCAACCTTTGGTTTAAGTGGAAAGAAAGTAATGAAGGAATATAACATGCTCAAGGTTTTTTAACAAAGATTTAATAAAAAATGCATAAAACCCTAAACCCTAAACCCTAAACCCTAAGGGCAGGAACAAAGAACACAATCAATTCAGAATGATCAGAAATTTGACCAAGGCATGAAAATCTTTTGCTCAGTGATTTTTAGGACTATCAGTGGCTGTTGTTGGGGATGATCATTACTCGAGAATGATGTGAGAATTCTAGAATCTTTGGTGGAGCAGACCATTATGCAGAGCAGACCAAAAGGAAACAACCTGGACAAGGTGACACAAACAAAAAAGAAACTACTCTACTTATGTACAAGACCTAATCTAATGTTCATGGAAAAGAGCTACTTTTAGAAAAGTAGAGCTTCAAGAATTTTCCATGAACGGGCAATTCAAGAAGAAAATGATAACTACTCCATTGTGCATAGAGTCAAAAGGCTTACTCTATCCCAAGATGCTTGTGGCTTGAAGGTCAAACCACATGTGATGGCCCAAAGCCATCTGATAAGATCAACCAATGCTTTCCTCTGTTGTAAACATGGTTTTCCTTTGACTGCACTGAAACCAATCTGATAACATAGCTGAAATACCATTGAACAAACATGTTGCCATTTTTCATCCAGCTACCATGCTTAAATTATCATTGCACTCATTGTTGAACCTCTGAAACTTGTGCAAAGATTGAAAGTATTGATCACTGTGTGACATATATGTGTTGTGTTGAACACAACATATATCCTGACTGAAACCAATGTCACACTCTGAAAAAAAATCACATTCAATAAAATAAAGACCCATGATCTTGCACATAGCTGAGAATATAGGTTACATTCAAATCATTAGTTTGCTCATCAAAAGATGAACTCTCAAAAGAATCCACCTTCCCACTATACACAATAAGCAAATTGTCATCAAGAGGAGGAAAAGGATCACAATTGATCCTCTCATGCAACTACAAATCATCAAACTGAAGAAAAACTTCAACCTCTTGCTTCGAATCCCATTTGATATCATTCATATCTCCAACCGAAGAAAACTCATCTTCATCAAACAACATCAAATCAGATATCACATCATAGTCATTGCAAATATTTACTTCACAAATTAATGCAACATCTAAGATGTCTGAACTCTCAATTGTCTCTTCATACAAAGGATTAAAAACCATATGAAAGCCCTTCTCAAAAATATTATGGCAAAGTACTAACTGATCCATATATGCATCCTCATCAAACAATGCATTAATTTTTTTACTAAAACCACTGCCCATCTCAAGTTCACATTCATTTTTATCAGGAACAAAAGAATCACAATCTGAATTAGAACAACTCTCAGCATTGTAATACTCACAATACAAATTCTCAATGTCATGATCCTCATAGGCTTCAACAAAATTATCATGACTATTCTGACCCCTTCAAACTTCATCTTTCCCAACCATACAGGCTAGTTCAATGACATTTTGTTGATAAGAACATTGAGAAATAATCCAATCTATTGCATGAAGAGTTGTTTGTAATGGGATAGTTGGTGCACATATACTTGTAGTATTAATTACAGACATGCATACCTTAACTAATTATTCATACACATTACATTGAATAAATTCATGAGGTATAGGCACAAGCTGAAGTATGCTTTCTTCATTGAAACACACCATGCAACTTTCTATCTCGATAGCATCATCAACCAAAAATGGTGGTATGTCATTATTCAGATTCTCAGCATCACACATAACTGATTCATGTGAAAGTGAATTTATGTCATCAAAATCTTGCACACTAGCATTGTTTTCATCAGATATATAACTTTCCAACTCTTCTTCATACAAGCTACTAGATTCATCTGAACCATAAGGCTGCAGATGGACCTCTTGTGTGCTCTTCTTGCCGGAACAACTAATCTTGTTATCACTTGGTGTAGTAACTAAAATTATCTCCATTTCTATATCAGTTGTGTCATAAAATTTCTCACTAACCTTCTCTTCACTAACATGAGGAATAACCACTGTCTGGGACAAGTTCTCTTCACTCATATTTTTGTTTGAATCATAGGTCATAACATGGTTAGTGTGATCAGCAGGGGTGTAAATGCTTTGACATTGATCTTCACCCTTTGGCTCACACCTTTCTTCAACATCTGGTGTCCTAGGACAACAAACACTTGCAGATAGATAACCCTTAGGGATTCCATATTTCAAGTTATTTTCAATGTCCATTGCTGTCCTATAAGCCTGATGCAAGGTTTTAGGATCCTTGTCTCTCAGCAAATAGCTCATTTCCTCATCAAATGTAGTTAGGTAAACAACTAAACACACTGCATCATTTTTCCTATAGCTGCTCGGAATATCATCTAATGTTTTTGCAAATCTAAGATTAAAAATAGGGACTAACTCATCCTCTTCCTTTTGAATATCCATGAATCTTTTTATAACTAACCCTAGATCAACTCTTTCACCAAATTGTTCCACGAAAGCTGTCTTTAGTTCATCCCATGAAAAGATAGAACATGTTGGCAAATAAGAGAACCAATCTCTGGCATCCTCCTTCAAAGATTGAACAAAATGCTTCATGAAAACATCCTCCTGACTTATCTCAAAATCTCCCATCAAATCAGAAAACTCTTGCAAAAGTTGACATGTTGATTCTGATTTTTTCCCATTGAACTCTAGTAAATGTTCCCTAACCTTAGTAGGAACAAGATTTGGGAAGCCTTAAATACCATTAAAACTTAATGGTTTATATCTTTCCATAGAGAACATCCTGCAATGGCTTGATAGGGGCTGCATAATTGGCACATTTACATTTGATATTTCATAGGGATGTATAGGCAAACAATACATCTTATCACTCATTTCCCTACTTCTTTCCTTCATCTTAATATTAAAATATTAAAATGCATAGCTCAAAACATACTTGATCCAGCTTAGTACAAAATCCAAAAATTATATCTCAGAAGTATGTAAAATAATTACTACCATTCCCTTTCTCAGTGCTTAATTCACTTTAATAGGGAGACATTTTCTACAACTAATTTTCATGGAAACACATTTGGCTCATGAAAATCATAATACTTGGAAGTGTTGTAATGACTGGAAATCAACCTTTTGGCTTGCTATAGTGATAGATCTGAAGCTATCTTCACCTCTTCATTAGGTTCTTTTGTAGAGTCGCCACCTCTTTGCAGAGGACAAAAATTTGAACAACTGGAATTTCTTCACGGGTCAAATTTGTTCAAAAACTAGCACTGCAACACCTCCTTATCATCATATGGCATCATATAGATTCTATCCTCAACTTTTTAGAGTACATCATCACAAGAGCTCAAATCTTCTTCATCTCTTCTACAAATTCTTTGGTTCTTCTTAGTTCTTATTCAAATAATACACACCGGTGCAGAGATCTTAGAGTTGCCACTCACAACTTGTGAGGTATTATGAAATAATCATGAAATATGGACAAATCCAGACAAAAATTATATTGAAAGATGAATTATGATAGATTTTCAGGCAACATTCATGAGAATTGACTCAACTAACAAGTATATGGACTTAACAAGCTCACGACTCCATAAGATAAAAATGGGGTGGTCTCAACTATATGATGATGCAAACGTTTCTAACCAGAGATTCTAGATAACTATCCCCAATAGAGTCTCCATTTTGTTGATTCCCAAACGGGTTTACACTGTGAGAGGCATAAACCAAGTTGCTTCTTCAAATACTCATGGAGAAGCCATCTCCAACTATCAATATCCTTCAGACTTGAAGCAACTGTGACAAGGATTTGCAAATCCTTCTACACTTTGGGCTTTGCAAGACCCGGGAGGGTGACCCCTTAGCAAATTTGTGATGTTTGCGCCACACTCATGAATTATGCTAAAACAAAGTAGATAATCTCATATACAGGCTCAACAACAGGGAGAATTCTCAAGAATGGTAAATTCTTCAGTGATCCTTGACCTTATCTAGAGCATGAGCTAGTAGGACACCTCAAACATACATAAAAAATTGGAAATATGTCTTGATTTTAATGATTTATGACAAACCATAAGTGAAATATACAAGAAATTGATAACCTAATGGCACCTGCTAGTATATATTAGTGCCTTACTCCATTAGGCTCCGAGTTTCTGAAATATCACTGAATCTTGATAGAAATTTATCTAATAGCTTATTAAATCTTAAACGATACTGCATTACAATATCATTTTATTTGCAATTTCTTACCCAAACTACTTATCAAATCCTAGTACAAGCTTTATCCCTCTATAATCTCATTCAAGCATTTTAATTAACCTGTTGGATTAAAGCATGAAATGAAAAATTACATACATCATAACAATGAAATGAGCAAATGAAACCCTTGATTCCATTTACCCAAAACAAAATAAAATCGTACACAGGAGAGTAAGGATTTGAAATTATATATGTATTAACTTCAAAAGCTATCTTCTATCAAATAACCAAATACATTTCATTTACAAGAGAACCCATTTGAAATTTGAAACTAATGACTACTATTTTGCTCTGCAAAATGAAATTACAATTCTCTTCTAAACTGGAACCTAATACTGCAAACCAAACCTACACAAGAGACCCTATTCATAGATTTTGGAACCCTTTCTCATGGCCTTGATTTCCCTTTTATAGAAACAAGGGAGAAAACAAGCTACGTGACAAGAGAGACACATGTCATCATAAGACTTAATCTCAACAATTAGGCCTAAAAGGCCATATGCGATTATGTTACAAAAATATTCCCTATAACTTCCTAAAACTATCCATACACTGGCACTTGTCATGAAATAGAATCTAAATTTTCAATTGAAAATTGGTAGAAACAAAAGTGCTTGAGCCATGCCATTATCACCCTGATGCCTTCGGATGGAGTGTGAGATGAGTCATTCTGCCCTACAGAGCATTTCCCTTCCCGGAAGGGAGACTGGATCCTGGCAAGAAATAAAATCGCCCCCAAACTAAAGGAAGATCTCCAACCTTTATGCCCCGGATCAAAGAAAGTGGAAGGAGGAGCTTATAGGGAAACATAATATGTTGGGAAGGGGTCACAACTTTGATGTCATCATAGAGACCATTGGCTGCCGCTTCCCACTCAAACAAATCCTTCTTTCATTCCCCTGTGGGATCCTTCCTTAAACCCCCTGCTAGCTAGTGGCAGAGTAGAAGCAGAGGATGTATCATGAGTGGATTTTTCTAATAATAAATGGCTTTCACGCCCCCTCTGACAATCCTTTGACCTTTCACAGCCCCTCTAACAATAAACAAACTTGCACAAGAGAAAGAACATCCATCTGGTATCACAAAGCACACTACAACTCCATGCACGATACTGCTCAAACATCATCTTCTCACTAATGAAAACTGCTCTTCAAAAAATAAAAAGGCTTATGTTCATTTCTACCTACTGGATTATCACCCCACTATATTTATAATCAATTCAAATGGCGGTGCTTGTTCATGTGAAAAATCATAATTCTGATGCTTTCTACTCATCCCACTAGCTATGGACTCTAGAAGTCATGCCTATCAAATCCAGGACACCGTCACATCTAAGCTATCAATCCAATGCCTCCTGCTAAGGCTCATCTTACATGAACAATTTTGTTATGATCTTATTCTTCCTTGATTGTATAATTTCTGCTTCAGTATCCCTGACAACAAGCGACCTCTGATTTTACCGAGAAATCTATGATCTTTCACCTCCAACTCAAAAGTTATCCAAATCCCCTTATGCCTCTGAAACTATTGTCCTTGCTTGTCGAATCAACCTTGACTCAATAGAAACCTTCAAACTAGTCCCTCAGGAATGAGTCAGAATCCAAGTGTCCCAAATTGTTACTATTTGTTCCATGTTGACAAGCCTACATTCTGTCTATTCTAACTTTCCCGCATGGGTGACAAACAATGCCTTTAATTACCTTTTTAAATTTGGTTTGAAATTCTATCATAGATATTGCCCAACCTGGTGAATCATACGATCACCAATGGTTAATCTGACATTGACCTTCCATCGTGGCTTGTG